>NC_084966.1:3730283-3797413 GCF_949316205.1 Platichthys flesus | reverse complement strand
AACTAACGGGGAAAAAGAAGAGATGAGAGAAATACTTGAAGTACTTTGACTAAGTTACTCCGTCAAAGCAACAGATACTTTACCAGGATTTACATCAGCAAGACTTTTGGTAAATTTGCAAACTTTAAATCTGAAGATTATCATCACAGTTCTTCATATTCTGCTTCAAATGCCACAAACACAACAGATCCACGATGATGCATTCAAATACCGGAGGAAATTCAGCAGTTGAGGGCGGGGGGGGGGGGGGGGGGGGGGGGGGTAGGAGTTATCGAACAGTGAGAGAAGCAGGGCAGGTCATGGCAGCCGGGGGTGAAAGGTGACGGCTAATCTGCTTTTAGGGTGAAATGGATAGACGGAGGATGTTTGCACCCAGACGTTCACGGGTCAGTCGGTGTCAGGAGGAGAAACAAGGAAACAGAAAATATCCATTTCAGGTTTCCACAATTTATTGGAGGTTCGTTTGTTTTATTTGGAGGAAAATCTGAACTTGTATTTTAATCCAAATCCTTGTTTTTTCGAAATGGAGACTACATTTCCAGAAGCCCGGTGCTTTGCCTCTTCTAAAGCTTCATCGACTCTTCACGTTGAGCTTCTTTCTCCTGTTTTCAGCCGGGAAGTGAACATTTGGATGTAGAAGATCTGAGCAGCTGAGAGGTCACAGCAGGAAATCAGACAGATCCCATCTCCCGTCCTTGACCCCTCGGATGTGTCCTCTCACACTAATAACCTCCACCTGATCTGATCTCCCTCCTGTTTTGTCCTCCTCTCTCCCCCTCTCCTCCTCGCCTCACCTCCTTTCATTCCTCTCCCCTTTCTTCTCCTCCATCCCCCTCTCTCCTCCTCGCCCGTATCGTTGTCTCCCTCTCTGTCCCGTCTCCTTCTCATTAGACCTTATCTGAGCGTCCACATTCACGAGTGGGCTTTTTATCTGTCTAATTATGTTGCTTCTCACCTATAGAGGGAGTGAGGGACGCCCTGCGGCATGCTGGGAAGACAATTCTTCTCCGCTGTCTCTTGTGTGCTGCCCACTTGACTTTCCCTGTGGCTCCCGTGCACACGCATCCATAAAGACAAGCAGAATCTCCCTGCCCTCTTTTCAATTCAGTCACCTTTTCAGCGGGGCAGGGGCCCTTTGAGCGCGGCCCCCGGCCCCCGAGGCCCCCGAGCAGCCAGGCTCGGTGATAAAACTCCCCAGACGCTCCTCCATTATGAGGCCGTGATAGGAGGTGCTGCCTGGAGTAACGCTCAAAGAGAGACACACACACACACTCCTTGAAAAGGAAATACACAAATGCTGTGAGCACATAAAGGAATTTACACACACACACACACACACACACACACTCCTGTGTTTCCTTATCGAGCTTTCTCAGTAACCGCTGCTGCATGTGCTCGTCTTAGAAGCTAATCCTGAATCCAGCTGTCATTGATAGAATATTTTATTACACTGGCTGCTCACGATGTATCAGAAAATGGGATTGGTAAGCAGAGTGCTCGTTGTGTTTTTTTTTACATGTTTCTCTTTTTATCCCGTCTTTTAAATCACGTGTCGTCTTCTTCTTCAAACAGCACCGAGCAACAAATCCCAGGATATTAGAAAAGTGCTGGTTTTTTAATCCCTGTCCTGAACTAAGTCGGCGAAGGATACATGAAGAAGCCAATATCATAAAAGTATTAAATACACCCAGTGGTACTCAAGTAGTGTCCTCAAGTACTATCATGGCTCTACTGCAATGTTGTGATGCTGCTTTACACTTATACTTCATTTTTTGAATGATAATATTGCACATTTACACATCTTTATCAATTTATTTTTGCAGATATTAAAAAAATAATTGAATTGTCCATAGAAATTATAGTTTTAAAATCTAACCTCGTTGGGTTGAGGACATCGGAGGACGTCCCCTCGGAATAAAATTACTTTACAGATTAATAATCGATGATAAATAAAATCTGTGAAATTAGCTCCATCTAGAAAACGCTGCTCTGTATTGAAATGCATCAGTAATAAATAATATCACAAATATTAATGTAATGAAGACAGGAGTGAGTTTTAAATCCAGGGCTTTTCCTTATAAAGTAAATCAAATACACTGATGAACAAAAACAAATACTTGTTAAATTATGATACTCATCTATTCAGTTTAAACCCTGGGAGAAGATGATTAGAGGTTAGTGTATTTGTAATAAAACACTTCATCAGTAACAATATTCAACAAGTTCTTAAAATAAAATATTTCACACTGACCTTGTTGAAAAATCTGTCTGTTTGTTCTTAGCTTTGAAAAGAGCGTGGCAGAAACTATTCATTATTTTCTCTACTGGATAATCCTGCAGATTCTTATTAATCATTTCATTAGTTAGTGTATCATCAAAAAATGTTTCCTTATTCTTAGCAATTAACTGGATTATCACTTGAACAGTTGCAGATCAGTTTTCTGTCAATCATCTTATTGTTTCAGCTCCAAACCAGAATTGTTGCTGGTGAGAGTAGGATTCCCTTGGTCCACCCAACTGGTTTACACCACGAGCTGCACTGGGGGTGTATTGGGATCTGCAGCTGTAAATAAAGGGTGTTTTATGTACTCTGGGCTGTGAGGATTAGGCCTCCGCTGAGCAAAGGTTAAATGATAAAGCTCCCTTCAGGTTTCTGTAGCACTCGTCACAGCGGGACGTTTCAAAGACGAGCAGGAGTCAAGCCTGTCAGGGTCAAACTGCTGCAAGCACCGCTGACTGCAGCCGCGGGAGGGGAGTCATCTGGAGGAGTGGGTGTGTGTGTGTGTGAGTGTGTGTGTGTGTGTCTGTGTATGTGTGTGGGCGGACCTACAAGAGCGATAACCCCAACCCCTTCCCTATCTGTTCACTCGATCCCCAACACACACACACACACAATATGTGGTTTTAATGAACCTAATCTCCAGGATCACCAAGTCTCTGAGCCGGGAAATTAACGAGAGCAGGTTAAACACACACAGTATGTTCAGTGAGACCCCTTTACAAATGATATGTGTGCGTGTGTGTGTGTGTGTTTGAATGTGTGTGTGTGTGTGGGGGGGTGAAATTGGTTTTCCTTGGGATTAAAGGATTAAAAAGCCTGTTAGTTCCTCAAAGTACTCCAAATGCCCCCCTCAATATTCATTACAGCAGATACAATAGGCAGAGAGAGCGGCTCATAATGGCCCCGGCCTTCTAATCATTTCAAGCAGGGCCGCTCCCGATCACACACACCAGCACACAAACACACACACACACAGACACACACACATACATCCACTCCCTTTTATTATCATTATCCACACTATTAGCATGAGATAAGAACTGTCTGGAAATCACAACGGGGCTGAATTTCATGTAGCAGAGAGATTATTGAGGAAACTGTGGCATTTAATGTTTGTTTCATATACGTTCATCTCTGAGAGGGAGCTCCTGCCCCCCCCCCCCCCCCCCCCCCCCGTGCTCTATAATGATTCCCCGATGCCTCTACAGGTCCACTGTGAGGTCTGCCAGCCATAAATATTGTTGAGGGGGGGGATCATAAATCAATATCTGTGTGCCATCACAGCCAGGAGGCGGCCTAAGTGCCCCCTTCACACACACACCCCATGGAAAAACTGTCCTTTTAAAGTCCCTTCAAGCAAAGAGGGGGGGGGGGATTAATTGAAAGTGATTGAGAGCGTTTCTCACTGAGCCCCTTTTTTCAGCCAGCGGGTAGCCACTTGTTCGCTGACAGCTATGGAGGGATTGGTTTACATTGTCTGCTCCTGTCCGACCAGTGTGTGTGTGTGTGTGTGTGTGTGTGTGTGTGTGTGCCCATAAAAGCAAGGAGGCCTAACAAGGCTGAAATTGATGCCTTTTTGGGCAGAGAGTCATTTTTGATGGTTGCTGACATTCAGCGCCAGAAAATATTGCATTGGATGTGGTAAAGGTCAAGGAAGAGAGGAAGAGGAGGAGTAGGAGGAGAGAAGGAGGAGGAGAGGAAGAGGAGGAGTAGGAGGAGAGGAGAGAGGAGGAAGAAGAGTCAATCCAGAATTGCCCATATCAAGTTGCAAAGCTGCAAAATAAATCACTGTAAAAAAAACAAAACTCGACTTTGTTCGGTTTGCTAGCTGAAACGTACAATGTGTCACGTCAGCCACTAGGGGGCGCGCAATCAAAACAACAACAAACGACTTAGTTAGATGACGTCGTGAAGCAGCAGGGGATCATGGGAATTGTTGTCTTCACCAATTTTGTGCAGATAATCATGTTTACAGATAAGTTTTACTCAGATCACTCAAGCTAACGACAATTAATTATTGTGACCAATACAAACAGTGGAAAGAAAAACCAGCCCACTGACTACCTTGCTAACTGGCTAACTGGGAAACAGTGTGTTTTTCCTTCATGAAACATAACGTACAAATTAAATATTATAAATGTGTATTTAATGTAAATATTCAGATATAGTATATAAGTGGATGTACTGTATTCTCTCCTCCTCATCTGAACGGTTCCTGTGTCGGCGTCGGCTGGATTTTGTCGTGAGAAAATAAAAGGAATTGGGTCTAACGTGTAAAAGGAGCTGCTCACAGGTTATCACTGAACACTGGCTGAGGGTTTTCCAGCCCTCACAGCTCCCACTGTCCGTACGTCCACGTTTTCAGAGTCACCACTCAGGCTTACAACACCCCATCAGCTCCTGCAGCAGACAGGAAACCATTATGCACGTCGTTTTTCTTCACTGTGGCACGCTACTAATCACAGCCTCCCTCTCCCTCGCTCTCTCTCTCTCTCTCTCTCCTCCTGAATCGCATCTGCCTGTATCTTCCTCTTCCTCCCGTTCGACCGCTGAGAGAAACTCCTGACAGAGGAAAAGTTCTCGGCTCCTATTTCTCCGCCGAGCTCTTCTTTATTTCCCATCATCGTTTCGCAGGGAGACTAATGTTTGTCACTTTTATCGTCTGCGCGCTCAACAGCTGCTCGGGATTTTTTCGCTATCGAAGATTTATTTTGAATATTCTTGGGTTAAGAGTGTCGGCAAAACACATAAACTGCATTTTATAAGTCAGCATTATCTCAAAATCCTGTGTCTTTGTTTTTTCTTTTAACAACGAAAATGCTTTATGGGCTAAAATCCAGTGGACTCACACCTGGTGTCCCGACTGTTAGACGTTTCACTGCGGTTCCCATTTCCAATAAAAGGGGATTGAATCTCTGTGGAAGCAGAAACAGACATTTAGTTATCGGCCCTGTCTAATTATCCTAATGCATCACACCTTTTATGATGTCATCCTACTTTTAGAGATTCCCATCGGCCTCCTCCCATGATGCATTTGGCACTAAGCTTTCACAATCCAACACAGACCTGAGACATTTAACAATCAATAATAAAAAAGCCTCAATCAATTAATATCCCCCCTTTAAATAAAAGTTACTTCTACAGATCTTTCCCCTTTCAGATAATCTAAATTACACGTCTGTCCCAGTTAGCTCTGTTAAACACTGATGTAGAGGTTGAACTGGTCCCATCAGCACTTTCATCACTTGCTCCCGTTGACAGTTAAACCACATGGAGGAAATTATTTCAGCTTTAAGATCCAAGAAAAGCTTTGGAGTGTTAACGCATCATTTTTTTTTTTCTTCTCGAAAGCGGGCGGCAGAGTCGGGGGGAAGAGAACTTAACTCTGAACATGGGTCGCCCATAATATTACAATATACAGTATGTGGCCCTGTTGGTGGAGCTGTCACTGCTAACAAGCTACATGCTAACAACATGGGGAGGCGAGGTGTGAGTGGACAGAAAGAAAAAGCTTCTCCACGACCGTCATCACGATTTAAGGTGTGAGATAATTGGGCATTAAAAGCTCTTTTATCTATTTTCACTCCATCAATCCATCATTTATCAATTTCTTCTTCACTTTCTCTCTTTCTCCTGAACCCCCTCGTTCATCTCCTCCCTTGTTTTTTATCTTTCCTCTCTACACTTCCTCCTTCCTTCCTTTCTTCTTCGGGCCAAACTTGGCTTCATTAAAAGGCTAATGAGTCCCATTAATGGAGCCGGGGATCAATTCACTAATAAGGTGTGATTAGTGTTAGTTTTATTCACTCAGCCTCCGAGTGTGTGTGTGTGTGTGTGTGTGTGTGTGTGTGTGTGTGTGTGTGTCCTGCCATTACTCTGATCTGTATTGATTTCCTGTTCGGGCCAGTGGACGCTCAGGTGGACTCAAACAGACTATTTCAGGATCGCATCGGCCTGTGAAAATAACTAATGAAAACTGCAGTGACACCAAACAAAGAAAGGAGCCTTCTTCGTCTTCTCACCCTCCTTCAACTCCTCTTCCTCACTTTTCAGCTCGTCTTTTCATCTTCCAGTTCCCCTCTTTATGTTTTGCATTATCCCCCCCGCCCTCCCTGTGGCCCGGACCTCCATGACAGAAGCCTCCCAGAGGTTATGAGGATGTCGAATCCCAGTTTGATGGCGTTCCCATGTGCTCCCAGTTGACCAGGACATGAGCAGACTGGAGTTTGATTCCTTCGATTGATTTTTAAAAGGTCAGATATAGTTTATATGACTAGAAGAGGTCAGGATGAAGCTCTGGACTAAATGTAGATCCACCTTAATAGAACAGGAAGTCCCACTGAGAAAAAACACCGTAGAATTCTTAATATTTCTTCACACTCGTCGTGGTTTTCCTATTTTAGTTTATTCTTTTACATTTATATAACTTTAGTCATTTAGCCAAAGTCTTCTTGCATTTACTCCTTCATATTTGTTTTCTTTATTCTTTATTATTGTAACTTCTGAGCAAAATCGTGCACATTATCCTGTAGGAATAATAAAGTTCCATCTTATCTTTCAAATATATGTATTGAAAGAAACACCTTTGAATCAAAGTGAATGAGAGTGAAGTTTCCCGGCGCGCGACAGAAGTGTCTACTTTCTTTGTTAGATGTTATCTGTGCGTCCTTTCCACACGGGGCCTCCAAGGATTCCCCTCCGAGGCTGCCGATGATATTGTTCTCCGCGGTTTGCATCTGCTGCTTTGATAATCCAGTGATTCCGCCGTCAGAGGGGGATTCTGGGAGCGCAAACACGCAACAACTCACAAACTCCTGGACTGTGACGGTAGCCATTGTTCCTCCCAAACAATGTCTTCACTTTGATGTCTGTGATGCTTGGCTGGCCGAGGGAAGTTTTTTCAATCTGTGCTTTAGCACCCAATTCCCTTTCTGCCCCCCCCACCACCACCCCACTCCTGCTGTGAAACCAGTAAACTAAAGAAAATTATCCTTCACACATAAATTACCTGTAATATAATAAATGACTAATTAAATTAATAAGGACTGTATATTGTAATATAAACGTGTGATATGTCTAGGTCCAGAGAGCCCATGTTAATTAATTCATTTACATTAAATACATTTTGATTATTTACTCACAAGTTGAAGCTTTTTGAATGCAAATTAATCATCAAATTTTCAAGATAAGAGCGTCTTTTAAATCAAAACTAAATTAAATGTCAAAGGGGCTTTTATTGTGAAAAACTGCTGAAAACAAATGACATGACATGTTGTGTGTTGATTCTCATGACGACAGTGTCAGTGACTGTTTCACTAAAATGTCATTAACAGGCCCCTTCAAAGGGTTAAGCCTGAAAGAGGTGTGTGGGGGGGGGGGGTCTGTCATTGTCTTGCTGCAGTGGCAACATGCTGGTTCCAGTCTTGATTGACAGGTTCAATCCTCCAATGTGCTTTGGCACAAAAGGTGACAAGCAGACAGGAAACGGTCTTTTGTCCCCGCCTCTGAGCTACTTAACCTGTCCCTGGTTTCTCATTTATTAAAACTTTAAGTGTCCAAACTGAGACAGACTCTGAACAGGAGCTGCTGGCTGCTGCATTGTCTTTCTGCTCACAGGTACTTTTCATATATTTAGCTTGTACATTAACATGATTCTTCCATTTTTAGTGTTAATTATAACACGACCCTCCATTTTTTAGATATACATAAATATAACTGCAGTTAATATGATCGTAGACGTCCTCAATTAAGTTTGATAATGTTACCAACAATCCTTTATTTGTCTATTTTTATTATCCACGACTTTGAACTATTCTTAATCAAATAAATATTCTGCTATAATGATAAATCGAATATCAATATAATTTCATGCTTTTTAAATAATTTAGTGTCTTTTTTATTTTGTCCTGTTTACACATTAAAACGTATCTTTTACATTTCACAGTAATACTTAATATTATCTTGATGCTGAAGCTGCTGTACATATTTTCACAAACTTGGATTTTTCTTACTGTGAAATTGGGGGGGGGGGAATAGATTTTTTTCACAACTAAATAAAAGATATGACAAATCAATACAAGTGAGAATATTATTAAACTAAGAATTGGTGATAGAATCCACCAGAGGTCCAGAGGTGTGTTCGGCCGGTGCGACTCTAAACCAGGAGCTTTGTGCCCCCTTCTGGCAAATATGGTTCAAGCTGACCAGCTGATGCAGTTGTGATAAACTAACAAGACCCTCGTTTTGAGCCTAAATATATATTTATATATATTAAAATGTATCTTGATTTAGAATGAATATTAGAATCCAAAAAATACACCATAGTCATAGTCTGCTACTATCTTTATACTGTAATCTGCCAAATCCAGCAAATGAAGTGTTTCACAACTTCAACCCAGTGCAATGATTCTCACACACACACACACACACACACACACACACACACACACACACACACACACACACACACACACACACACACACACACACACACACACACACACACACACACACACACACACACACACACACACACACACACACACACACACACACACACACGCTGTAATCAATACCGAATCAGCCTTTTCTCTTCCGTCACCTCCTGCAGACTCCACATCTCCACCTCTCATCCTTCTCTCGCTCTCCTCCTCACCCTCTCTCTCTCTCTCTCGTCCACCTCCACCTCTCCCACTTGCTCTCCGTCTCCTCCGCCTCTCCTCTCTATTTGCTGCCTGTACCTCCTCCGCTTGTTTCACTCATTTCCATCTCTGCTTTCTTTTCTTTTAACTTGTATTTCTTGACCCCCCCCCCCCCCCCCCCCCCCCTTCGAAACACTGCCCATACATTTCCATAAAAGAGATGCTGAGTTTGCCATCGCTTAGTGATGGTGCTGCGGTCGGGGTGAGGCGGTGTGTGTGTGTGTGTGTGTGTGTGTCCATGTGAACTGTCACCATTAACGTGGATATTAACTGGTGGCGGAGAGAAGGGGACTCACAGGTCAAACCTTTATTGTGACTGATGGGTTTCTATTAAGGGACGGAAGAGGAGGACGAATAAAATGAGATCATGAGATAAAAATGGTAAAAAAATATGTTGGGTTCTTTGAAGAGACCAAAAAAGAAACAGAGGATCTGAACCTCAACTGTGAAACAAGGAAGAAGAAAGAACCATGAAGAGAAAACGAGAGGAGGGAGGAGAGAGGAGACGACCATTTTCATTTGCTGCCATTTTGCCAAATTGATTTTTAATCCTAAGGACTAATTTTGCACTCTATAGAAAACGTGTTCTGTGAGGTCACAGGGACCTTGACCTTTGACCTTTGATCACCAAGACCGAATCTGTTCATCCTTGAATTGAACGTTAGTACCTAATTTGAAAGTGATTGCCTGACCCTAACCGTAACCCTTCACAAGACTGGGATGGAGAAATAGACGGAGGACCCAAAAACAAAATGCCACTTGCTGACACGGGCACAGAGATATGAAACTACAAATCCTGTTCCTGAATGAAGTTGTTTTTTAAGAAAATGAATTAATGAATCAAAGGCGTATATTATATTTGTAAAGTAAATGATTAATGAATCAAAACAGCTAATTCACTTGATTCCGACGTGTTAATCATCTCAGCTGCAGCTCCCAAAATAACGTCTACAATTTCGCCCGACGACAAACGAGCATCAACATGTCATCAGTGTATTTTTACTAAATCTCGACCTCCCGGGGTCGGGCTGGCCACGCCCCCTTGCAGCCGGGCGGCGGACAGGTCGCATTGTTTCTGTTGTCGTCGCGTGCAAGCAGGAGGGAAAACAAATCCAGTTTTAATAAGAGCTTGTAGCTCCTAATCCTCGCCCGCCAGCAGGTGAGGGCCAACATATGGGGCGAGACCGAGACCATGGGACAGCACGAATACACACACAAACACACAGACACACACACGCACACACACACACACACATACACACACAGCAGCTGTCGCTTGTTTTCCGAGGCAGGATCGATCCAACAAGAACACCGTGGGTCTTTGGGAGCCAGGCCAAGAGCGGGAGGAAGGGAAAGGTTGGAGGAGGAGGAGGAGGAGGAGGAGGAAGAGGAAGGGGGGAGATATATTACTGCAAATGGCAGAAGGTGAAGGAAGAGAGAGAGGAAGAAAGAAAGGATTCACCTTTCTCTCTCATTTCAGTCCACCTGCCTCATTACATCTTCTATTACAAGCTCATATTCTCCTCCATGGTCATTACAACTGAACGTGAGGTGTAGTAATGGCACGATATCCCCGCCGCGCTTTAGCTCGACTAATTTACCACTTTGGTGTTTTGTAAACATAATACATTTGACTAGAGGGACTTGGTCATGGTTACTTTGCCCTTGTGTGCTTTATAGCGATAAAATGCTTTCGGCGTTGGAGGGGGAATCAATTTCCCTCCTGACTGATTTGGTTACACACGGCAGAGGCTCCGACACACTCCAGCTCGCCGTCCTCCTGTTAGCAAACGCACTTCTTTTGTCGCCGCGGCTTATTCCGCTCGCTGCCGAGAGGCTTTCATGAAACCGAAAGGTTGTTTCTCACCTGAGAGACGTGAATGTGATCTTTCAGCAGCAGAGAAAGAAAAAATATGAGTTTTAATGATTCTCTGCGACAAACGGAGCATTTTATTCAATTGTGTGTTTTGCTGAAAAAAAGGAGAAAAGGCAAAATGGCTACAGGAGCCACTCAGTCTGGTTTACATCTCTGCTTTCTCTTTCCCCGTCTGTCATCACTCTTGTTTTCTCCTCCCCCTTAGTTTCCCTATTTCCCTCTCAACCTCGCTCCATATTCCTCATTTCATCCCGACTCCCTTTCACCGTCTGCCCTCCCTTTTGTCTGCCTCTCCTCTCGTCCCCTCCTCTCCCTCCTCTCCCTCCATCGCAACCCATTTCTGCTCCTTATGAAGTGTGAAAAATGATCGTCTGCAGGATGAAGTGGACAGAATTCGCCGGCGTAATGGCCTGACAAAATGAAGCGCGGCCTTCCTCACCATCCATCACTGCTCCAAGGCGACCGCGGTTAAGATCTGTGAAGGTGCTGGCTTATTGATTACTAGTTGTAACTACAAAGTGTCTGATTCAGTGCTCGTGGCGTGGCAGGGTGGAGGGGGGGAGGGAGCTGGGGAAGGTGGTTGGCGGTGGGTGGAAGGGGACGCATGCAGGCAGCTGGAGCGCTCTCAAAAATCCTCTTTTGATAGATTTTAAATGGTGAAATATTGATTTCTGTCCGGTCCAAGGCCTGGCCGAGCGGGCCACAGCCATTTGTCGGGGGGGGGGGGGGGGGGGGGGGTAATGCCGGACACCCGGTAACGCTGGCCACCATCAGTCATCGTGACACCAGGAAAAATGAGAGAGGAAGGAAGAGAGAGGAAGAGGAATAAATCAGCAGCTCAACCTTTTACCTCCATTCAATTCCAGCTAAATCTCTCACACGAGTGAAATGCTACACAAGCTCGGAGCATTCTACATAAACACTCGCTCGTGGTCTTTAGTGATTAGAACAACAACAACAACACACACACACACACACACACAGGAAACTGCAGCGCACGACACTGTCCTCGTTATCTGGTATTGGGTGACGGCACTGTGGGGAGATGTGGCTGGTGGGTGGTAATGACCTAGTAAGAGAGCAGAGCATGAAAAGGTGATTATTGCTCTTACAGTAATTGGAGCCACAAGGCGGGCAGGTAGCATTAATCTACATTAACGACACTGGAGACGGCTCCTGTGCTGATTCACACTCCTTTAACGCAGCGTGTTGTTACACTGATAAGCAGGAATTCATCCTTTCTTCTTTTTTAAAATGCTGAGCCACAAAAGGGAGGTCTGCAGCTAATTCACCAAGCCGGAGGTACACCAGTAAAAGGTTGGGCTGCATAGAAGAGTTTATATTGGTATAAGCAGAGTGAGGGATGATTGTTTGTGTGTCGCACTGAACTCCGCACATTGTCCTGAAAACACACAGCGAGCGAGTGGGCGTGTGTGTGTTTCTTCTGACACGTGATGGAGGTGAAACAGGGGGAAGACAAATACCTCAGCAGGAAGAAGAAGAAGAAGAAGGAAACATCGGCTGCGTGAATCCTCATCATCACAAACCAAACAAGTTTATATCAACACAAATGAAACAAAACACAAATTTACACTGACCCAACTTGAGGGATATATAAATATATACGACTTATATAGGATACCGGACAATACGTGAAATTAAACTGGTTCTCCTGTGTTACTATGCAGTTATTACTAAAATCCCAGTAAGCCAAATGATCTCTATACAAGTCTTTCGACAACAAGTTTGTGTTATTAAGAGAAATTTGTCATTCGACTTCAGAAACTCAATAAATCATAATTTGGATTAAAACCAGTACAGAAAGCTTTGCAATGTGTTGTTCCTGAGAAAACTGAAATTAGGATGAGAGCAGGTGGTGACCGCCACCCACCCACACACACACGTACACACACACACACACAAACTCACACACGTATACACACACACACATTCAGAGCAGAGGAGGAAGCTCTGCAGGCCTGGTGGGAGGTCTGAGGTCTGGCCCTGCACATTCCACAGACAAGTGTCTAGCACCTGCTAGGCCCCAGTCAGCCTTTACTGGCCAACAGATTAGGACGGACGGACACACTCCAAATCCATTTACTTTACAGTCTGTGTGTTTGCATGTGTCTCAGGGAGAGAGGGACAGAATCCAAATCCATTTTTAGAAGAGACTCTGCAGCAAAATCACACATTTTCATGTGGAGCTTAATTCTTTGGTCCAGAATGAGAAAAAAAGAGGCTTAAGTGCAAACCAGGACATTTAATTAATAAACATCTACTTTGTTATTAAGATAATAACAAATCCAAATTATTATAGGTTTGCATCTAAAAGCGTTTAATAGAAAACAGATGCAAAATCAATTTAATGCTGGAAAATACAAGAAAAAGAGATAAAAGACTCAAATATTTCAGATTAAATCAGAACCAACTCAGAATAAAGGTTTGTCTGCAGTGTCAACGAGACACACACTCTCTTTTTGGTACAAAGGATTCAGCACTATCACACAACACACACACACACACATTCTTCTACTGTATGCACATTAATGCACACACACACCGTCAGCAGCCCATGTGTGACAGGTGCACATGTCAGTGGTTAGTTCAACCTGGATCAGAGCGTTTGGTCTCACTCTGTAGCAGCCAAGCCCCCAGGGTGCATAGGGTGTGTGTGTGTGTGAGAGAGTGTGTGTGTGTGTGTCTTTGTGTGTGTCTTTGTGTGTGTGTGTGTGTGTGAGAGAGAGTGTGTGCCCACAACCCAAGGGCCCAGTGCTCAGTACCCAGACACTACCCATATTGTTTTCTTCAGTGGAGCTAGAAAAAGGGGAGCTGATTTACAGAGCTGTCTGGCACTGGAGTATACGGATGCATGACTGACTCGGCCTAATGGAGTTTTCAGCTTCGGATTTACACTTCTCCCTCTGTGAGAGGAGCTGAGCAGGAGCAACTCTCTGGCCGCCGCTCGTCTCAGTGGCGGCGATGGCGGCGGCGTGATCTCGTCCTGCATCTGTTACCGGGGAAGATCCGCCAACAGGTTTCATGTCTATAGTGTGAGGAGCGTTTTTTTGTTTTTGCCAGACGCTGATTTCTGCCTTTAACACTGTTATGATTTCATAAACGTGACACAGAACGCAAGGTTCCCTTCATCTAAACATTCCAAAGTGATTTCAATAAACTCAATCAAGTCATGAAGGAAAATGGAAGTTGGAAGAACTTGAAACTGATAAAGCATCGAAGAATTTACTGCACATTTAACCTTCAAGCCTTCAATCTCCATTTTCCCTTTTTCTTGTTTTTCATCTTGTAATTTATTTGTTATTTATCAATTTATGTACTTTTTGGGAGGAGGTTTCTGTCATATATATATTTATATTTCTCTATAACATTCTTTATTTTATTAAGTGTTATTTCTAGAGAAGAGCACTTATAAATACAAGGATTTCTGATTCTGCTGATGTTCTGCAGAGATTGGAGATTTCCCATAAACAGAAGAAGCATGTGTCTGCATGTTATATACACTTATAATGTTAAAGTCATTATGAGCAGTAACCGCAGCAGCTTCCACGCTGGTACAGAAAGAGAAGGAATTAAGGTCACAGGCTATAAATTGTTCAAATCTGTCAAAAACAAGAGGAGAGTCCAACTTGTCTCGGCTCCAACACGGCAGCAGGTCCCAGGCTCCGAGTTCTCCGTCCTGACGCCGAGAGCTGGAGCCGATAATTCTGGGAAATCCAAACGCTAACGTGTTGACTGGACCTGAACTGGTTTGGTCTGTGTCGGAGAGCAGCTCCTGTGTAACTACATGCAGCTGCGCCCAAACACTGGCCTCAATCGAATTACCCACAATTTCACAGCTCGCAAAGGATTTAGCTTCCAAACTACGCAAACAAATCCGTCTGTGTGCGTCTGGAAGGACGGGCCGCTCACATGTGAATGTAATAATTCCATCGGTGACAGATTCTGGTCTGAGGTCAGTTCACTGCTGGTTGAAAGCTTTAATTAATGTGTCAGTGGGACGTTTATCTGTTTGTTTGAGAGTGGAAACACTGAAAAAGGTGCATTTGTTGTATAAATAAATATAAATATCACGTATCAGAGTTCAGGTCAATGTGGTGGGTCTAATTTAAATCTAAAATGAGTTATTGATCAAACTATATGAACTAATATATGGAAAAGGACCAAACATCATATCCTGTCCTCAGGCCCCGCCCCTCGCCTTAATGCTCTGGACATTTTCCTGTTGTTGTGAAACCGTGTGACTCACACAACCTCCTGCTGTGTCCCTCTATACGAAAGACAACTCCAGAAAATGTCTTCACCTGAATGGTACGGAGCTCAGGTGGATTTTTGGAAGTAATTCTATCATTATTACGTCTTTATCTTTCTAATTTACGTTATTTTAAAGTACTGTTAGCTGATAAATTAGCATGAACATCCTGAATCGAGTCCTCAGCTCGTCAAAAACACACAACAGGGACTCTTGCTTGCCGCCTTCTCGTGTGCAAAGACAACACAACGCTGATTTACTTCTGAAAGGACGACTCCTTCAGTGAGTGAGTCGAGTTAAGACCCCGCCTCCGACTGTGTGATCGCATCCCGACTTCCTTCATTATTACCTCATTCCGGTGCATTGTCAGGGGACCTTGAAGCATTTACGCCAAAAAAAAAAAAAAAAAGGCCGGGTGGAATGGCTCCCACAGTCAGAGCTTTGGTCCAAACATCAACTGTTGGCAGCGGCTAATGAATGCTACATACACTGGAAAACTGATTTCCTTAATCCACTTACATTTCTTTAGATTCTGTGGCGCGCTAAGCCTATTAGGCCACGGAGCTGTGGCGAATCGGAGCA
Organism: Platichthys flesus; assembly: GCF_949316205.1. NCBI lineage: Eukaryota > Metazoa > Chordata > Actinopteri > Pleuronectiformes > Pleuronectidae > Platichthys > Platichthys flesus. The sequence continues at coordinate 3,781,703 of NC_084966.1, read as the reverse complement.
CCGAGTGTTGAAAGCCACAGCGGCGGGAGACTTGAGGAGGAGAGAACAACTGCGGCACGATTGTCTTGTGAAAGCATCGTGTTGTAACGTATGATCACTTTAATGTGAAGGAGAGAAAAACCGGGGATTGAAAAGCAAAGAGCAGATTTCTTCATCTCCGAGCTCGGGTTCGTCTCAGGGGCTGTTTCTATAACATTTATCGGGAAGAGGAAAAAGAGACAGAGGGAGACGGAGAGAGACAGAGAGGGATCAAGGTCTCTCCCTATAATTACAAAGATAGCGTGGTCCCACTCCCTCCCCGGAGGAGGCTCCGAGGCGTCACTCCCCGTCCCTTCATATTGTATAAAGACTGTTCTATCAGCCCAGGGAGCGGCATCATTGCTTGTAAATTAATTTGGGGTCCCTGTCAGTCGGGGCCCTCTCCTCCCTTATCTGGCAGTGTAATATGGGAAGCTGAGAGGCTGGGGAGATACTGCTGAGAGCGCTGGAGGAGAGGAAGAGGGGATGAGGAGGAGGTGGAAGGGTGTATTAAAGGGAAGAGAGATAAATAGGAGGGAGAGAGCGAGGCCGGGACAAAACAAGAGAAGCGAGGGAGAGGAGCCGATGAGTCCCTGCTGGATGTCAAGAGAGGATTCAGGGAAGAACCTGACTCAGTGATAAGTGAGTATGGCCTGGCATCCCATTTACCCCTCTCACACACACACACACACAGACACACAAGCTATTTGTCATCCGCGCTGGACTCTCCAGCGAGAGGCCTTCACCTATCAGCACTATTTGTCCCCGTGTCACAGCCGGCAGATAAATCTTCTCCTGGATCCTTGTTTAAATCCGCCCCCTATTACCCAAGGTCCGGCCCTCTCCTGATCACATGTGCTCAACACGAACGCACACACACACACACACACACAGACACACACACACACCTCTGACCCCTTCAGTTGTTTCTAATTAACCCCTCACCCACTGTATGTAGCCTCAATTCCCTAATGGCAATATAAAAAAAGACCTGACTACAATCCCATTAGCAGCCGGAGTCATGACGGTGAATGAGGACGGACACTGACTAAACGCTGGGATGGAGACCGGTCACGTACACAAAAAACACCACAACCCATTGTGATGCTGTGCTCTGTTGTGTGTGTACTACATTTAATAAAAACCTGTTAATAAACACCATGTACCACTGTGATTTGCAGAATATTGCACGCTCCCTTTAAATGAAACTAATTCAGAGTTAATTATGTTTTGTATATATGTGTGTGTGTGTGTGTGTGTGTGTGTGTGTGTGTGTTCTTATATGCCACACTGTGTTGATGGCTCGGTGCTTGTAACGTCTAATTTATGCTGAAATCATTTGTGGCTGCAGAACTAAATTAAAAGACGGCTCCAAATTAATAGAGATGTGTTTCCTTCGCAGAGGCTTTTATTTTGCTAATTTCATGTATTGAATTCAATGGGGACTTTTCTTACATTAACTAAAGTTCAGCTTTTAAGAGGAGAGACGAGGAGGATTTATGCTGAAGTGGCCGGTTACTAAAGGTCAAAGTAATTGAGTATTTTTACTCAAGTACAGTTTGAGGTACTTCATCTCCTTTTCGTGCTTTGTTAAGCTTTTACTTCATTTTAAAAAGGTATAGGTATGTTTAACTCATCTACTTTCATTTCACAGAACTTATATAAAATCCCCAAAATTATATATTTATTAAAACTGGTTCCACCTTGTGTCCGTAAAAATATATTTCCAATAATAGTTACACTGAGTGGAGCCATATGAGTTATCTATGATAATAATAATAATAATAAAATGTGTATAGTGCTTTAATAATGCTTAAGGACACTTTGGATAAATAAAAAAAGAGAAAGCAATTAAACGTGAATAAATACAAACTAATTACATAATACGCATTATTATCACATACTGAAATATTTGTTGTTGCTGCTAAAAACAAAAACAATTTCCAGAGAAACCAGCAGCCATCAGGAGCGATTGTAATTAAAGAGACTTTGGTCAAGTTCCCTGACAGGTTGCAGTTTATATATATATATATATATATATATATATGTATATATATTAAAACATCTGAGAAACTAAAATAGTAACTGAATTCTAAAGCTTAAAAATATGAATGTACAAGATGAGCACTGGTCTGTGTGATCACAAAGATCCTTTATGTCTGGACATTAACCAACCTGGTGATTCTCCAGCACAATACGTTACAGAAAAGCCGATAATTTGCTGTTTGGTCAGTGAACATGATAATACCACAGGGCCTCGCCACATTGTGTCATTATGAAAGGTAGAAAACCTTTGTTTCAATCCAGAATAAATGAGTAATTAGGTCCATGTAAACACTCTGCATTTCCACATTAAACACAGAATATATAATTTTTCATGTGGAGATCCGAGGCGGCCACAACAAGAGAAAGCAATCCTGCTATTTCAAGCATGTGAGACAACAATGAACAAAACAAGTCTGGAGTGAGTGTGTGTGTGTGTGTGTGTGTGTGTGTGTGTGTGTGTGTGTTTTCTACGTATTCAGATATCTGGCAGGCCTCCAGACCAGCAACAACAACAGAGGCTATTTAAGCAGAGGAACAATAAGACATGCATCATCTATTGTCGTCCGTTCTGTGAGGGTTGGAAGAGAAGCCGCAAGAAACACTGGCTCACGTCCAGATGTTGGGAACAAGGAGGACGAAGGGAACGCTCTAACGCCACTGACGGACAAATGAGTCTCAATTCTCCTCTGAATAAATCCTGTATTTCAGCTTCTTTATGCAAACTTTAACGTTAAAGTGAAGAAGTCTGAACGTCCAAGGAAAATATGTCGTGTTTGTAAAAGGAGGAGCTGACGTTTCCTTTAAAAAATATATGTATAATTGTCTTTAAGCTGTTTTAAATAAAACAAATTTAAAAAAGACAGTTTATTTTCATCAATAACACAAAAGAGTGACAAAAGAGTGACATGCAGGTATAGCAGGATGCAAAGCAGAGAAGAAGAGATGCAGGCCTCTGGATTACTTGGCATCTGCTGCCACCTACTGTCGGACTGTGGGAAGACACGTGCACAATAACCTCTACAATAAATAATTAAATAAAAGTGTTTTTCTGCCCATATTATATTAAGATGTGTCACTTCTGCAATACTTTGAGTTTTGACTGTGTTTCTTAATTAGAGTTAATAGTAAAATAAACCAATGTTAAATCTGTAGTAGATGCAAAATATTAAAATATGGACCGAACTGCACCATAGTGAAAACGCAGGATTAAATGAGTCTTTCCATTTAGTTGTAAATAAAAAATTGATAATCAAGAGATCAACATTCTACGTCCAAAACTCTGATGAATCTCTAAACGATGCACGTATAGATTTATGTTTTATGCATTTATACGCTCGTCATCATTCACTCACAAAAGAAAGACACACATTAATCTTCCAGTGTTTAACAGAGAATAAATCACTGGTTCATAATTAGCAGAGGTGAGGTTAGAACTGACAAATGTCATCTTAATTACAGGAGAGGAAATCTGTCATTGTTCTGTTAAATGTCCACAGCTACTGGACGGCCACTGTGTTTTCCTCCTGTTGGGAACTTATGAATTTAACCTTTATCGTGTTTTGGTGCAAGTTTGTTTTTCAAAGAAATAAATAATAAAGAAGGACAACGTCTTATTTTAACAACAAAACAGAAAGATATCAGGTAATATTGGATTCAATTATAAAACTCTAAGGATACATGGTGTGACTGACACACGCATACAAAAACACATTCAGTACCACAAAGATTAGCCTCTGACATCAATCAGAGATACAAATACTTCTGTCTCGTCATTATTTAGCTGAAGGAAGTTTTAGGGTATTCCAGCATTCTTATATATCCAGGTTACAGTGATTGAAAATACATAAGAATAACATACATGTATATATAATGTGAACATGAGATCCAGGTTATAGATAACAACTGTTTCAGCTGGTTATTGAAGCAAAATGACAACAACAACAACAACAACATCTCACAACAATGATCTCCTACATCTGCACGTGCACAAGTAATGCAATCAATTTAATAACTAATATTAAAGCAAGACAACTAATTCATCTAAATCATTTCACAGATTTAACCACAAAAAGTCGTGGAAATACTATTTGCTACCAGGAAGTTGTTGGAATAAACAGGAAGTCCACTTTACTCACGTTTATGAAGTTGTGTTGTAGTTGAAGTCTCTGCAAGTGTTGCTGTGTTGACGTCCGTCTCCATCTTTGTTAGCTTCATTTCATTCGCATCAACTAAACTATCCATTTTCTGCTGACTAATTTTAAAACGTTTAATTGTGAGTCACGTGAGTTTCCAAGGCAAAGAAGTGTTCGGCCATGTTTTTTCACATCTTCATTAACGCGTCATTGTCTTTTTTTGTCTCAATGAACTTCACCTGTCTCCTTTCCGTCAACGCAGCTGAGGGTGCAGTGCCGCATTTTGGCCACACAGGCTGGAGCAGTAAGGTCCAGAGGCTCTACAGGGGGGCGCTGTTTCACCCATTGAAGGAAGCAATATAAGATGGGAAAGAAAAGGTCAAAGGGGATATATAAAAATGACAAAATCTTTGCTGATGTGTTTTATTCTAATAATAAATATATATACATACAAAAACACACAAAAATAAAGAAAAGATCCAACAGGAAATAGGTGTGCAAAAATAATTAGGTCATTCGAATAAATAAAAGTAAAAATATGCGTTTATGAGTTGTGTCTGAATAACTTTGCGTAGAATGTTATTGTTTATTTAATGTTGATGTGTTTTTCTTCACAGCATTTCCTGTCAAATCATCAGGATCGTTTATTTTCACTCACTAATCCTCTTGTGACCATTAACCAGGTTCTGAACATAATAATAATGTTTAACAACCTATTTCAGCACTAAACAGCACAGGAGTAGAATGAGCTGCTGTTCACACTCAATAGTAGATTAGAAATGCGAAGAAGAATTAAACCTCAAGTCACTGAAACGTCACTTCCCTCCTGCTTCAGTTTTTGCTGTTTGTATTTTTCCCTTCGCTGCAGCAGCTGGACCAGCTCTGGTGGGTGCAGGGTTATGATGCCCCCTTGTGGCCAGGGCTGCCTGCTGCAGTCTGAGCTGCAGGATGTCACTGAGCAGCGAGGCCTCCAGGTTCAGACTCTGCAGCATCTGACCCTCAGTGGCTCTGACGGCTGCTCGAACCACCCGGGAGACGCCCTGCAGAGAACGACAGACTCACTCTACAGACGTGCAGGACACATTTCTGCTCATGCATTCATATTTTCTGAGTGTTAACCTCTTTGTCCAGGTGCAGGGCCTCAGGAATATCCCCCAGAGTGATCCTTGGCCCTAGTCGGAGGCTCCTCAGCTGCTCCTCCTTCTGTCGCAGGGAGGAGCTGAGCTGGGTTTGCTGCCGCTGCCGCTCCCACTCATGCAGCTCTGTGCCCTGTGTAATTGAGACAATTAAGCATAAAGTAGAAATGAGGCCTTCTGCAGATCCCTGGATTTCAGTTTCTAATCCCCAGTTATGGATCACACCTGAGCCAGAGGTTGAGGTGTGGGCGGCAGCAGCACCTCCAGGTGAAGCTGAGTGAAGGACACGTCGGCTGCTCCACTCACCACCGCCTGGAAAAGCCTGGGCCGAGTGAGGCAGGCGTCTGTGAGGAAGTGGGTGAACTGGTGTCGGTGCACAGGGCCGAGGTTCGGTAAACTTTCTGACATCACACCTCTCAGCAAGGACACAAGTTTGGGTGCGTCCAGACCTGATGGAGAGAGAGGTCAGCAAGGTCAGGATGCCTGGGTGGAGGGTGGGGGGGGAAACAGCTCTGATGTTCACTCTGACCATCCAGCTGTGGGAAGATGGTTTTGGCGATCACAGCTGTCTGGACCACATCGGGCCAGGGGAAGCCGCGGGCGGCGGCGAACACCACGACATCGAACACAAACTCCTGATGGAAGCGCCGGCGTTCATCACAGAACTCAGGCCAGGAGAAGTGACAGCTGAGCCGCTGCACGCCAGCATCTCTCTGAAATAAACGAGACAAGTGAATGCATCGTTTGTGCTACATTCAAGCTGTTACCAGTTCTATAGCATCATAATATGTCAGTAACATGCTGCCTTCATGTGCATCTTGTAACTTCCCACATAGAATTCAATATTTGTTGTCTTCTCTGGACTTTCCTTGAAGTCGTCTGGTTACAGCTTCATTCAGGTAAGAAAAAAAGCAGGTCTGCTTGAATCAAAGCAACAAAGCGGAATAGTGAAAATGCACAATCAGTAAAAGTAATAAATAAGTTAGATTAAAATATAAGCAATATAAAATATAAATAATATCTACAATGGAAACAGGATATGAATTGACAAAAATTATGTATTATCCTATCGCAGCTCCAAAAAACACAATGAATAGTTTTTGAGGCCAAACTATTTAATTTAATCTATTTTACTTTAACCTTTTCCCCATTTACTTACTTTTTACTTTTGTATATTTTACATTAAACTCATATTTGTACATTAATGTGATGGCTTGAATTGGACCAAAGTTCACAGCGGCCATTTTGAAATGAAACATACAAACAGAGATGTTGCTAATCACGTAAATCAAGGGTCATATGAGATGTTTTAAATTCCCCAGCAGCATTTGAAGGCACCATCATAACTAATAACAGCTGTCATCTTCGTGGTGATGCGTTCAGGCGCCTACCTGCAGTCTGGTTATCTGTGTTATCTCACTGTCTGGAAGAAAATCCATCTGTCACGTGTGACCAGTGCGCCTCGCTGGTTGCCATGGGAGACGGACGCCAGTGTTAGCGTGATGACGTCAGACACACACACGCAGGATGTGGGCGGATGATGGAATGTTGACACCGAATTTCAGACTCTTATTTTGAAATCTCTCTCAAATAAATGTGCTCAGTTCGACTTTTTGTCTTTTCACAAAATAAAATATTAAATCAACAATATATTTGATATTTAATTAAATATTATGTATTAATAAGATGAGTTCATAGGAAACCTGTTGCTGACTTGTTGTTATTGTTGTTGGTGTAGTGGGGGAGTTTGTTACTGGAGCTGATGGGTTTATCAGAGCCACAGATGGCTCAGGCTCCTCTAATCCTATTAACCATGAGTCCCACTCCTCCTCTTCCTCCTCTTTTCTTTTATTCTCTTTCTCCTCTTTTCTTCTCTTTCTCCTCCTTCTCCTCCTCTTCCTTTGGTTCTGGAGGAAGTAAAGCTGAGGGATCACTCAAGGGTCTCCGATGCAAAGATTCTTTCTTTTTTCAAGTCAGACCAAATAACAAATACTGTTTCCTGTCATGCCTTTAAAAATAAAATCAGCATATTTTCCCTTCTCTCCTTTTCAAAGCTATTTATCATGTTATAAATAATAACCGATTCTTAGGAGGCTTCACTTTTTTGAATGTAGCACAGAAATATACTATGATAGAAACTTTTCCTCACCAACCACTTATGATTTGAAACTCTAACATTCATTTTTCTCTTATTTGTCTTAGTTTTATTCGTTTACTTTAAATTACTAACCCACGCTTTCAGTTTTTACCATAAACTATACGTTTACCTTATATGCATGATTATCTTTATCAAATAGGAGTAATCTGCAAATATCATAATAAATAGGAGAGGCCCAAACATTATGTTGTTCAGTTTAATCCTTAAAATAAAGTCGAACAAATAAGAACAAATTAAAGGCTTTGATTTGGAGAAAGAATAAATCATCATTCTCCCCATTGGGTCTTTTTCTTTTGTGTATGTTTGCTGACTTTTAAATTCGTGATTTAAATTTGACCATGACAGATTATTCTGAAAGGCCACATCCGTGTAGCTGTGTGTGTGAGCCGCTAAATTGACGCATGTGTGATCACGCTCCTCTGGCAGCTGAATGTCTGAGCTGCTCCACTCGGTCCGATCACACCTCCCGGCATCCTCTCTCCTCCCGACTCCTCCTGACTCCTCCTGACTCCTGCATCCGATAATCAATACTCATCGATCCTCTCTCTCTCTCTGGAGCCACTGATCTGCCTTCCTCCCTGAGGGGATGAATCCAAACTGGTGAGATCCTCTCTCTCTCTCTCTATGTCTCTCTCTCTCTCTGTTCTTTCTGTGGCTGAACTTGTTATTGTCAAGTGTGTGTAAATGTTTCTGTGAAAACATGTTGTCTGTTTGACTCCCCCTGCTTGTGAACATGTGTGTGTTTACAAAACCAACACCAATGAAATGTGTATTACCTTGTCTATTAGTGTATGTGTGTGTGTGTGTGTGTGTGCGTGCATGTGATCCAGTTGTTAGGATGATGAGGTGAGTCACACACAAACACACAAACACCTGCTAATGGGATAAGACAACAGGAGGGATTGAGGAAATGTAAAAACTAGGCCACGCACCATACAATCCCTCTGCTTCCTCTTCCTGTGTCAAGAGCTCCACTTAGTTTCCTGCTGATTTAAGACTTGAAGTGATGGAAACATGTGCATCTATCGCATGGGGCCTTGGATCACAAACAAGCCTCACCTGTTAGCACATTAAACAACACGTTCCCAGTTTACCAGCTGCCTGACGCTTCACTTCCTGTTGGTAGAGAACCCACTCATCCCTGCCTGAGGTCTCCAGGGCCCACCCACACACTGAGGCTCTCTCACTGAGCCAGTTTAGCACACACATGTTGATGAAAACCAGTTATACAAGTTGGATTTATACAACAATAAGCTCAATCCAATAAGATATCTTATTTCATAGACAAATATCTTTCCTGACGGTGAGTTTGTTGCTTCTCAAAGAAACCCTGCGTCTAATTTTGTAGATTTAAAGCGTTAACTGTTCGTAAAGATGGACGACATCTTTTAATTTGTTATTTGATGCTACACAAACGAGGTGTAAAGCCTTGATTGACAGCTGAGGCTGACTCATGATTGGTCGAGCACGTGTAAATGGGCGGGACCTCGTTGCTGCGGCTCAAGCCCTGATTCCTCCTGCACAGACTCTGGCTCTAAATCCACAACATGGCGGCCATTATGGATAGTGGGAGGAGTCAATGGAGACATGTCATCCATCTTTATTTACAGTGTTTGATTGGAACATAAAGTTTACCCAAGTTATCTTGTTTTTATTTGAGTAACAGTTCAAAAGACTGTGTAACCTGAAAGAGGTTCTTAATATTGTTCCTATATAATATAATGTAATATATAAAAGACTGGCATGGGGCGTATTATTCCATTACAGTATTTCTACTTTTATTTGACTGAAGGATATACGACTTTTATTGACAGATTTTGTTATTGTGATGCTCATGTTGTCATTATATCAATTTTCAAATAACAACCATCGTTATAATTGTTTTGCCACAACAGGGTTCAATAGGAGAAGTTGGTGTTTCTCAGTGTTTTCCCCACAGGCGGCTCCCTGCTGTCAGACAGATTGCAATTACAATCCTCTCCAACTTGAGACGTGTGTGTGCCTGTGTGTGTGCGTGTGCATGTGTATGTTTGTGTGTGTGTGTGTGTGTGTGTGTGTGTGTGTGTAAGAGAAACAAAGATGGCTCAATACCTGCTGAGAATGTGAGATTTATCTGATCTGAAGTAAAAGCTTGTATCTGTCGACCACTCAAGTCAGATTAACTCCCCAAAAAGGTCCGATCCTCCTCACTGATCAAACTCTAACTGCAGGAGCAGTTCAGTTATATTCACCTAAACAGGTCTTTAGTGTGTTTGTCTTTGATAACTACACTTCCTGATCATCCTCGTTGAAACACCGCCCCTGTGAGATAAAGAAAAACCTTCATCAGCGTGCTCCTCCTTTCCAGGTCAGGTGCTGTGTACATAAGAACCTCTCTTGTGTCACCACCATCCTGGCCTCACCATAGCAACCCCGTCCTTCTTTCACACACACACACACACACACACACACACACACACACACACACAGACACACACACACAGACATACCGGTTCTTAAGCAGGCTTTCGTTCTATCCTTAGCCTTCTCCCCTCCTGTCCTCTCCTCTTTTTCCTCCTCCCTCCCTCCCTCCTCTGTGCACCTGATTACCGACCTGCCATTTTACCTTGAGAGCTGTAGAGCCGGGGGGGCTCACTGTGCAGCTACATCTCATCACAGGCTGCAGACAGAGATACATACACACACACACACACACACACACACTCCACGGACACACACAGCTTCCCTCCAGTTTTTTCCCACAACCTTGGACCATGATTCGTGAATATGTGAGTAGTGTCCATTATAGATGGAGGTGAACTCAACATGGTTCCTGGTCGACATGATGATAGAAAATGTTCTTAAATAGTTATATGTTGGTTTAAGTTGTGTTAAATTGGTGAATGATGATAGAAATTTTTTAATGATGTCAAAATGGTACAAAGGTTGTAGAAAGTGTTACAAATTGTTATATGTGCCTTAACATGTTGCTGATACATGTGTCCAACCTGTTGTTCAAATGTAGTTTTGCTCGTGTTTTAATATTTATAATAACTTTTTATGTAGCACCTTTGAAAACAAAACTCCAAAGTGCATTGGAAGAGATGTTGCCAAACTTTCCTCACTTACGGCTTCTTAAATCTGAGAATTTACCGTGGCACATAATAGTATAAGAGGATATTTTTGGATATCACTGCAAATAATTTTAATTCATGGCCTTCGTCTCTGAGAAAATATGCTCTTGACATTTTAACAATCAGTTATTGATGAAATTAAGCAGCACATTTAGTGGGTAGTGGAAAACTGCACATTGGAGTTTGAACAAGAAGAACGGCTGGGATAATAATACTGTAAATGAATGGGTATGGACGGATGGACGGATGGACGGATGGACGGATGTTAGATGTTAGGTAGTTCAGGAACTGAAGGGGGATTAAGGAGGACAGACTGTCACCTTGGGAACGTCCACAGCTAAGATCACTGCTTTGGCCTGAAGTCTTGTCTCATGGGACTTAAAACCCTGATAAGCCTGTTGGAACATTCCCCTTTTTATAAAAGCTAATAAAAGTCTCTATGATGATTATTAACATTTTGCTGAATACAAGGTGTCCCTCCGGGGTGTTGACGAGTACATTGTGAGCTTATAACACAAAGTGGAAGGGGATGAATTACTTACTGTATATTATGCAAGCTCTAAAATTGGATTTCTGCTTCACTAAATATATCCGTGGGAAGCTCTGTCCTTAACGTCCCTGCGTGTAGGGCCCAATTATTATGTGACTGTTCCAGGCAGGAAGTTGAAGCCAGTCTTTTGGTCTTTTGTCCCAATTTTGAAATGTGATCAGTGTTTCTTTATATGTTATATTTTATTTTAGGATGGGAGAACTTGTCCTGCTTGATCATCAGCAGGTTCCGGCCCTCACCTGAATGCTCTGGTTCTTCATATGTACGTTTTGCCTTGTGATGACTTCTCTAGATTTACTGTTGTGTGTTTGTGTGTCTCCCTCAGTTGTGTGTGAGAACGCAGCATGCATTCAGTCCAGGTAGGGATGTGGGACCCCCGGGCCCCTTCTAAACATGACTCGCCCCTCGCCTCACCACCCCCCTCTGACGTGCGCCTCGCCCACGGGACCACAGACTGCCCGGCGAAGCGGATCACCTTCTACAAAAGCGGCGACAGCCAGTTCGGGGGCGTCAGGATGGCCGTCCACAGGCGCAGCTTCAAATGCTTCGACGCCCTGCTGGACGACCTTTCCCAAAAGGTCAGTGGGACGGGAGCTGGGAGGTCGAGATTTCTATTGAAGCCGACTGGGAGGCTGCAGATATTTAGAATAGATAGACAGACAGATTCTATACTATATAAGAAGTATATATATTGTCCCCACACAGGTGCCCCTTCCGTTTGGTGTGCGGACTGTAACCACTCCCCGTGGCACCAACACCATCCAACACCTCGAGCAGCTCCAGGACGGCGGCTGCTACCTGTGCTCTGACCGGCGCCAGGCTAAGCCGATCAACATGGAGCTGGCAAGCAAACGCCCGAGCATCTGGTCCCATCACAACCGCCGACCCCAGCGGCCCGAGAGCTCGTCCACGACACCACCCAACCATCTGCCCTACAGGCAGCGGCGGATCCTGCTGGTGAAGAACAGCGAGCCGGGCACGAGGAGGAGCGTGGTGCTGAGCAGGAGGTCCACCAGGAGCCTCGGGGCGTTTCTGGATGAAGTGTCAGAGGTGATGCAGTTTCACGTTCGCAAGCTCTACACTGCAGAGGGACGCAAGGTAAGAAGGGATTTGTATTTGATCGCTCAGAGAAGATTAATATTTACTTTTTATTTACTTACTCCGGTGACTTTGTTTCCAGATCGACAACGTGCAGAGCCTGATGACCTGCCCCCCCGTGTTGGTGTGCGTCGGCCGGGAAGCGTTCAGTCCCGTGCTGGCCAACTTCATCAAAAAGAACTCGGAGGAAAAGCTGCCTGGTCTGGACAGCAGGTCGCCCGGTCTCGGCCCCAGGACTCCAGGAAACGGGGTCAGATCTCCTGCTGTTCAGGGAGCGAGATCCCCGCCTCATGGAGCTCAGTCCAGAGCCAGCGAGTACAGCGAAGGACATGAGAGCAAGAAAAATGGTACGTTGTTTGTTCAGGTGTAGGTGAACAGAGTTAGAAATAAAAGCAGCAAGAGAATGTGAATCTTATTTGTTTTGTCTTATTCTCCTTGCAGTGAACTTCGGTCTGGAAACCAAGAAGAGCATCATCCACCCTCGTTCTGACTCCTCAAACCGCTCCAACCATTTCTCGATGTCTTCAGAGAAGTCGTACGGGAACGGCGTCAGCTCCTACTCCCAGGCCCGGCCGGCGATTATGAACGATGACATCGAAAAGCGTGTGCTTGTGAATAAAGACGGCAGCCTCTCGGTCGAGATGAGGGTCCGCTTTCGCCTCCACAACGATGAGACCGTCCACTGGTCCACGCAGATTAAAAAATCCCCATCTCTGACCAATGACTGTTGTCCCCTGAGCCAGGTCCAGCCCCACTACCTGAACAATGGCCAATCAGAAAGCTGTTCCGATCCGGATTCCATGTCATTCGACCCGGAGGTCGTGGATTACTCCAGCCAACCTGTGCAGCATGCATTGGAAGCAAACCACTGCCCCTGCTGTTACCAGCGACCAGAGCAGCACTACGACTTGTGGGAGAATCCAGCACACACCCGCAAACAGCCTCTGGTCCCACCCCCCCATCCACTCACGTCCAGCCACACCAGAAGGAGACACACCAACTCCTCAAGCTCTTCTTCTTCCTGTAATTCCAGGAGAGTGGTGCACCGTCGAGCTCAGCTCTCCAGCTGCGGAGGCGGATCAGGCTCAGAGCAGAGCCAGCTGATCCAGCAGGAGATGTGTGTGACGGAGCAGGTTGAACACACAGTAGAGGTGGAGCAGGACGGAGACAATCACATTGAGGTATGCAGGGTGAGCCGGTGTCACAGCCGCAGCGAAGTGGTCACCAGAGACAGCAACCATCGACCTCTCAGCAGCAAGTCAGGGGAGGAAGAGGTGATGATCGAGGAAGAGCAGGAGCGTCCACAGTCTGCAGTCAGCTGCTCCTCAAATGTCCTGCAGTCATTAGAGGAGGATCAGGATGAGGAGGAGGAGGACCTGCCACCCAGCGCTTCACGGTGCCACCACAGCGATGAACCATCACCATCTCCATCAAGCAAAATCTCAACAGTTAAAAAGCACAAGGGCGGGGAAGAGAGAGCGAGCAGCGCAGTGTCTGCAGCTTCTTCCTGTTGCTGTGGATCCGTCACGCAACTTCCAACAGCTGAAGCAGAGGAGATGGATCGGGCCCCCAGCTCCAAGTCCAAAGTGAGCAGAGCCTCTTGCAGGTCTGGTCGCACAGGACTTTCAACAAGCTCTAAGAAATCCGGGGCATCGACTGTGTGCCCCGACTGTGGCGGCTGCAAACAAGGAGCCACTTCAAACCCTGGTTCACCGCAACACAAGAAGGAGAACGGCTCCAGCGACAGTAATGATGACACCTCGGAGGATTCAGCCGGGTCAACACAATCCAACAAGTCCAACCTCACCAACTGTGGCCGCAACTCTGCAGAATCAAACGTCTTGGAGTGCAGAGCATCTAGTGCCGTTTCCAGAGCATCCAGTCCTGAAGTAAAAGAAGAAGAAAGGGCTACGAGTGCCATCTCAGCAGCAAGCCACACGTCCAATAGGTCACACAGGTCTGGTCGTAATGGGGCCACTGGTGTCATAGTGGACAAAGAGGAGGGGAGGAGCCTCAGCAACATGTCTGCCAGGTCCAGGAAGTCTAAAACACCTGACGCGAGAACAACAAAGGAAGCCGAGGCAGAAAATGATGGAGAGAGAGCAATCAGCTCGTTGTCAGTCAAATCTGGTGTTTCAGCAAAGACCGGCACTTCAGTCAAATCTCACAAGTCCAACTGTCCATTAAAAAGTAACGCTGCCTCCCCAACTGACAATACAGCTGTTGAAGAGGAGGTGACACGCAAAAAATCTCCCAGTAGCCTTTCTGAAAGACCCCATAGTGCCCTGTCGGCGAAATCAAATGTGACAGCAAAGTCAAACGCTTCTCACAGGTCTGCGTGCAGTCGCTGTGCACAAGTTAAATCTCCAGGTGCCGAGGAGGCAACAAGAGAGGAAGAAGGAACAGACGGGCAGAACAGAACAGCGAGTGCCATGTCAGTCAAGTCTAATCTGTCGGTCAAGTCTAATAATTCCCATAAGTCCACCAAAGCTTCAGAGAGGTCACTATCGCCCAGGGCAGAGGCTCAGGGGGAGGAAAGGCCAGCAAGTCAAATGTCTGCCAGATCAGTCAAATCAACAAATGGGTCTGTAAAGTCCTCGAAGTCACGCAAGTCTCACTGCGAAGGGAATGAAACTGAGGCATCTCTGAGCTCAAAGGTAGAAGAGGAACCAGAGGAGACACAAGGTGAGATGGTGGAAGAAGAAACACAACATGAGCCAGACAGAGCCAGCGCCCGGTCCACAATGTCTCATAGATCCAAAATGTCCAATAAGAATACAGGAGATGCTAATGAGCGGACTGCCAGTGTTTTATCTGGTAAATCAGCTCTCTCTGAGAAGTCCCACCATTCAAAGACAGACGTGGACAGAAGTCCTAGTGCTGCGTCTGGGAAGTCCAGGAAGTCCAAGTGCTCTGCAGCTTCTCCACATGGAGACGAGCAGCCAACTGAGACCGAAGAGCGGGTTGCCAGTGCCATGTCTGTCAAGTCCAAATCGTCAGCACGGTCCAATCTCCAATCGGCGTCACCGGGTCCAAATGCTGTTACCATTAACTCGGCCGAGGAGGTTGAGGAAGAAGGAAAAGAGACGACAGAGAGAGCTCCAAGCGCTGCATCAGCTAAATCTGAAAAATCTCATGTTTCATCCAATCATAGTGGACGTAAAGCTCCAGCCGCACCAAGAAGTCGTCAATCCTCTGCACGACAGTTGGTGCCTGGCTCCGGTTTGGGGGAGATGAGAGGTTCCAGTGCTTTGTCAGTTAGCTCTGCAACCTCGGCTAAATCTGGCCGCTCCAAATGTCGCTGTGGAGCAGCTTCAGGGGAGGATCAGAAGGAGGGAAATGATGAGGAGGCTTCTGAACAGGCTGCAAGCGTCTTATCATCCTCCTCCAAGAGACAGAGGAGGGATTCAGGAGGCACCGAGCAGCCGTTGAGTCGATGCTCATCAGGCTCAGTCTCTCTCGGGTTGCCAGAAGACCAAGAAGCAGCTGATTCAGACAGTGGGAAGTCCAGTTTTTCATTTTGCACAAACACTGAGAGTAAAGGCCGAGTGAAGACGGCAGCATCTGAGGGTCCTAAAACCCAGAGGGGCTCTGCTGTGAAGAAAGATGTCGATATCCCCACGATAAAAACTCCAGGAGGGGGTGATGGTCGAGATGAAGAAGACGGTGGAGAGCAAAACGCAGAAAGAGCAGCCAGTGCAATTTCTACCAAAAGTGGCAGATCCCAAAAGTCCTCACCTAGCCGTAGCGCCAAAGTGACAGAAAATAACCTTCAAACGGAAAGTGAGTCAAAAACTATAAATCTGAGCGCCAACAACAACAGAACCTCATCTTCAATGTCATCATCAAGTGCTAAAGTTCGGAACAAATCCCCTGCAAGTGCCAATGCAGCAAAAACCCCGGTTGGAGATTCATCAAGTAACGACGCTGGAAACATCAGTGAGGTCAAAGGGCAAGAAGACGTTGCAGCCAGTGCCCACTCCAAGAGTCCCTGTTGCCTCAGGCCTGAATCTGCAGCTTCAGCTCAATCAGGCTCCAAAACGAAAGTCAGATCAGTCAAAGGCCGTGAGTCCAGATCTAAAGCAGGAAGCAACGGTGGTGACGTGGAGACACTCGTCAAATCCTCGGACCCCTGTGCCCTGCCTGACTCCAGACCAGGCAGCAAAGTGGAGAGTGAGACCACTCTGTCTCACTCTGTGTCCGCTGCCGACCTGCTGAAGGAAACCATGACTGCGTGTCCGGACAGGCCAGAGTCGAAGGCCAGCAAAACCAGTGACCGAACGGGGGGCGAGAAAAGCCCAAAGAGTCAGAGAAAAAGGAACCAGAAGGAGAAAAAGCCCGACCTCACACCTGCCTGTCTGCCAAACGCTTCCCCCAACGAGGTTGTGAACGACTGGCTGCGGAGCATTCCTGCCAACAGCAGCATGCTGGCACTGGGCGACGAGCTGGAAGAGGGCGAGCAGGAGGCGCAGGAGAAACCTGGAGAGGAGGAGGTGGCACAGGTGGAGGAGAGTCCTGAAGACGATAAAGTTGATGAGGAGGAGAAGGTTGAGTCAGAGGAGAAGCAGAATTCAGATCCAGCTCCAGGTGATGAAACGGTGGCGTCTTGCCCCACTGGGCTGGAAAGTGCTGACTCACTGGCCAGGAACTTACATCCGTCTGTGGCTGTGATGAAGGTTCTTCTGAGTTCTTCTCTGGGCCGATGCCGAAGTTTGCCAGAGGTATTTCAAGGACTTTTTGTTACTTTGCCCCAGAATGTGATCAAATCATTATTTTGTTCCATTTCTGGTTAAACCCGTCAAGGTTCAGTTTCATGTCTTTGAAATGAAATTATCAATCTTTGCCAAGGCCCAACAGTCCTCTTTAACTATTATAAGCCTCATAGTGAAAGCCACAAACAATGCTGTTAATGTGTTTTTTATCCAAGAGTAGCTTGGACTTATAAACTAGATAAACAGATAATGTAACATGTGGATAATTGATATACTTGCTGTCTTCTGTAGGTGTCTCCAGTTTACGGCCGTCGATTGAGCACGTCAGCCAGAGGGCTCCTGGACAGTTTGGCCCAGCTCCAGCTCATCGAGCCGGCACTGAGCCCTGGTCGTGACCTGCAGAAAAACCCTAACCACCAGTATGACGAGATCATGACCATCCTCCAGTCGCTCTGGCTCACTGGGCCCAGTGACACTGAGTTCAAGAAGGGCAAAGACATCGGCAAGGAGCAGGTGACTCCACCGAGGTCCTCATCCGGGGTGGGAATGAGCAGTGGCTCCGGCGGGTCGGGAAAGGAGAATGGAAATAAAGACGGACACGAAACACCTCCGAAGGAGATTGAATCTTTACCCGAGGTGCAGGTGCCGAGTGAAGATCAAAGTACACTCCCTCAAAGCCTGGACAGCCCGAAAGCCACGGAGAACCCGTCATCCTCGGACAAGAGCTCTGCCAACGACAGCTCCAAGTCCCCCACCGACAACGAGCAGGAGCCGCTGGACGACACCAGCTCAGGAACACCCTCGACTGTCCTGCGAGCGCCTCTGTCCGAAAAACTGTCCCAAGACCCCGATCCAGTGTGGGTCCTGCACCTTCTGAAGAAGCTGGAGAAACAGTTCATCAACCACTACATCAACGCCATGGCAGAGTTTAAAGTTCGCTGGGACCTGGACGACAGCCTCATCCTGGACACCATGATGTCTGAGCTCAAGGAGGAGGTGAGTCGACGCATCCAGAGCAGCATCGAACGTGAGATAAGGAAGATTAAGGGCCGAGCGGGCAGAGGAGGACGGTCGCCCCGGCCCCCTCAGGGAGCGCACCTCTCCAGGGAGTCCACCGTGACGGAGAAGAGGCGTCGGATTTTAAAGGTAACATTAATATTCTGTATTTCTAGAAATACTCTGCTGCTTGAGTTCAGAAAGATGATGTTTCGTGTATTTTTCAGGTCATGAAGAACCAATCCGTGAAAACCACTGACTCTGTCAGTGATGGAGAGATGGAGGGTGATTTCAGTGACCAGCGAAGTGATGATGAGTACTGCCCCTGCGATGCTTGTGTCCGCAAGAAAATGGATGCCCGGCCTCTCGTGGTGAACCCATTGGCGGCCAACGCACCAGTGGCGATGGAGTTTGACCTTCTTAAGATACTTCAGCTGAAGAAAAGCCCAGAGCCTGCGCCTGTAGCCGTGCACCAGTCTGCGGAGCTGGAAGGTGAGGAGGGGAGGAATTTGGAGGTAGTGCAGGAGGAAGAGGAGGAGGAGGAGGAGGAAACAAAGGAGGACATTAAAGCAGTGTTTGTGTTAGAGGATATGATCCCAGAGGAGGACGAGGAAGAAGCTGAGGGTCAGACAGAAGATGAGGAAAAGGTAGAAAAGGAGGAAAATAGTGAAGATGGTAAAGAGCAGGAAGAGGGAGTGAAAGAAGGTGAGGAAACCGGAGAAGAGGGCGCACAAGGAAATGGAGAGGAGGAGGAGGGTGAGGGTCAGACAGAAGAAGAGGAGAAGGTAGAAAGAGAGGAAAATAGTGAAGATGGTAAGGAGCAAGAGGAGGTAGAGAAAGAAGGTGAGGAAACAGGAGAAGAGGGGGCACAAGGAAATGAGGAGGAGGAGGAGGAGGGTGAGGCAGAATGCCAATGTGAGTGTGATAGAAATGAGGAGGAGAGTGACAAGGCTGAAGAGGAAGAGGAGGCTGAGGAGACTGGCGACAACACAGGGGAAGATGAGGTGGAAGATGATGAGGACGAGACAGGAACTGGGGAGGAGGAGAGTGACCTGGAGACAGTTAAAGAAGCAGCAGTAGGTAAAGGAGAGACCACTGAGGGTCAGGAGGAGGAGGAAGAGGAGGAGGAGTGTGAGGCGTCTGATTCTAAGCCAGTGGAAGAGGAAACGACAGAAAAGGAAAGTGGAGAAGAGGAGGCAGAGGATGAAGAAGACGGGGAGGATGGGGGCGGAGAGGAGGAGTCGCATGAAGAGGGCGAGGGAGGAGAAAGTGAGGAGCAGGAAGGACCCCCCCCACAGGTAATGAATCAATGCAATATACAGATATGTATTGAAATCATGTCCTTGTGATGGTGCTCGGGGAAAAGTTACAGGAATCCCCAAAGTAATTACAATAATTAGGGGATACTATTTGTGGTATGACAGGTCCAATAGCTGTGGAGACATGTGACGTCCTTTTTCGAGTTTGAACCGATTCACTGGGGGACGCACTGTAAATAGCTGTTCCTGCTTAAGAATGTCCTGACACATGAACAGCAGTCTGAGCAGCACCTATTTTAAACCCCCGCAGAGAACATGACTGCAGGGTTAAAGTCTGCGGGACCTTACACAGGAACCTGACCCACTGCAGCCTCACCACTAAGTCTAAGCCTGTGGGAAAAGCTAATCTATCTATCCAATTAGACAGACTCAGCAAATCTGTTTTGTTTGGCAGCAGCACAGAACCTGCACCGATGGACGTCCACTGTTCATGATTGACTTTGTTACAAATCCTTGCAGATATTTAACTGTTGTGTTGTTGACCCCTCAGGACCAGGGGCTGACTGAGGGAGAGGAGGCCGACGCTGAAGACTCAGACACAGACAAAAAAAGCCCCAGCGACACCAGTGCGGATGAAGTTGTTGCTGGGACCACTGGTGACGAGGAAGAGAAAGAGGCGGGAGGAGGAGACGCCGTGGAGGAGTTCAAGCCCGAGGAAGAGGAGGAGGAGGAAGTGAACAGCAGCAGAAAAGAAGAGGGGGCCCTCCTCCATCAGTTCACCAGGACGTCTGTGGAGTCCCAGCCCGGCTCCTTGGAGGACATTCACACGGATTCAGCTCCTGTCAGCACCATAGAAGTGCCCAAGATGGGGTCCACTGGGGGGGGTGCGAGCCCGAAGAGGAGCCGGTCGCCGGGGAGGGTCAAATGTCGCAAACCCAAAGACCGAGATATGGACCTGGATGATTATTAACCCACTTTATGATGTAGATCTGCTTTCAAAAGGGTCCATGACTCCCAGAAGCCCTTGCAACGTCCACAAAAACACTGATTATGTAGCCGAGGTAAAAAATATGATCGCAGAGAGAGACTCAAACACTTGAAGCACTTTAACACTCCAGATCCGATGTAGGAGGAGTCACATGACGAGGAATCATGAAACTTGAATACTATTTACTGATATGAGTTGTATTTGTACATTTTGGAAGGTAACTTTGTGTATTCAGTGTATTTCTGTACTGTAAAATAAGGTATATTTTTGAAACTTTTTCTTTTTGACCCATATGGCTCATATAACCATTAATAAACCAAGTACCTCAGATTTAATGTAAATCAATTGATTCAGTAGTTTGACAGAACGTCTGTATTGATCTTTGGTTGAGTATCAGTTAACTTTTATTTAAATCAATGCTGGAATCTCAGTGTTATTCTTGTATCTATTCCCGTAAATGACTTTATGAAGTACGTCAGTTTCTAGTAAGAAATTAATTTACTTTATCATATTATCTTAAAAGATCCTTGTTTAAATACTTCTCAGCAAATGTACCTCATTATATTTACCTAGAGGAAAAGAGCCGTGAACGTTTATCGCACATTTCCCAGGGAATGTAAATCTTGCACAACGTGACACTGAGCATGTGTTTGTGGTTCTGACACAGAAACATCTTCTGTATTTACCGGCCGTCTGAAGTTTGACGTAAACCACCCTGAGGTGTGTGTTCCTCGCTGTAGATTCAGGTTCAGGGTTTGTATGAGCAGCCATGTGGAACAGCAGCGTGAAGCGTGTCACTGAGGCCTTACTGTATCCATGGTTATCCCAGGGCAGACTGACAGAAACACGGGGGGTGGGGGTGGGGGGATCACGCGTAATTGGCCGTCTTTTGTTTCCTGACATCTCCGCCGTTAGTCAAGCAGAATCCCGGAGCCTGTAAAAGACGCTGGGGTGGATCAATGATGCTCTTTAAAAAGCTGGGAGATATTCTGAAGAGCCATTTTCTCTCTTTTAACCCAAACCGAGCGGTGTGAGCTGTACCGAGTATGTGTGTGTGTGTCTGTGTGTGTGTGTGCCTATGCTGCTATTGGTCTGTTTGACTGTCCATCAATCTGTGACATCACCAAGTGAACATCATGTATCTATAGAGAAAATGAATGAATAAAGTTGGTATAAATAAAAGAAATGCAGAACAGTGGTTTATTTGACTTTAATCTGACATTACACTATTTGTAATGTCGATCTCTAAGACAGATTCTCCTTCAGGTTCCTTCTGATTCTGATGACAGATGTTGCTCTGATCTTTTAAAACCTGAACAGCAGCTCTGGTTTTATCGATGTCTTCGAGACGTATACATATAAATGTTTGAGAATTACGTGGTCGTGCTTTCTGATCCACGTCTGATGTTCAGTTTACCGTCCTGAGCCTCCTGTGCTCTGTTTCCCCCCCACTGTGCTCGGCTCCGCTCCAAATGTGCTTCCAAAGCTGCTCAACAGCTCTCAAGATACACTCACATGTCACACTAATCCAGTACCTGTGAGTGTGCCCATGTGTGTGTATGTGTGTGTGTGTGTGTGTGTGTGTGTGTGTTTGAGCCACGGAGGGATTGAGGTTGACTTACATCACGCGGCTCAGCCTGTACCTCCAGAAAACCACATGAACCTTTGAATGTGATGTTATGTAGTGGGTTTATTTCTGCTTTTTAAACAGCATCATCAACCAGTGGTTAAATTAAACAGAATAACAAACATACTTGTGTTTTTAAACTGCTTTTTTAGCTGGTCAGTCATTAAAATAAACATGTTTTACTGTAATTTTTCCAATTTTACTGCATGCACAATATTCTCTGATACAGTACATGTGCAGGTTTGTGTGTGAAACTCTGCCCCTTAGTGGTGAGCCATGGTTTTACATTTAGGAGGTGAGGGAGTTCAAACTGTTGGAGCAGGTCTGTGCATCTGAGACGGACATTAAAGTTGACCTCTGACCTCTGTACAGGGAAAAGAGGGGATTCTCTCCATACGTGAATGTCCTGTTTGTGTGTGAGGAGGATGTCAATCATGAGAGACACGCCTCCACTGCCTCCCTTATGATTGGCTGTTGTTCCAAATGAGCCTCCGCCTCCGAGACAGAGCAGCCAGTCAGCAGGCAGACCAAAGCCAGGGGGACAACCTGTACACACGTACACACACACACACACACACAGACACACACAGCAGAAAACACATTACAGCCTCGTCCTCCTTTCTCTTCCTCCTCCATCTTTTCCCACCTCCTCACCGTGGTCCTGTCTCTGGCTGCGTTGGTTTGAGCGGTGATGTCAGAGGATGTGATGTCACCTGTCAGCTCGTCAGCTCGGTAGATTGCCCTCAAGAGAAACTCCTCGCACCTGGACTCAGGACGACCAGACAGTTTCTAGAAGGCGGGCGGGGGGGTGGGAGAGATGCTTGACAGTGACACAAAATTGAGACACAGTATGAAAGTAATACATCTAATAGGGGGGTCTTCAGCTGCTAAGCTTAAAGCCACACTCTGTAGCTTTTACTGAGCAACAGCGCCCCCTGTAGTCGCACGTTGTGAGTAATTCTGACATGACTAACAGTGGATATTACCCATGATCCTTATCTCCCTGATCCAGGAGTGACACTGTTCCTGTCTTTCTGAGTCAGTGAACCACCACAGTTATTTAGCAGCTGCTGTTTCAAGGTAAAGGAAAGTTGCTCAGGGGTTTAAACGTGTGTACCTGGAGTAGACGTGTGGCTCTGCGGTACAGTTTGCTGTTGGTGACCTGCACGTCGATCATGTGGTTCTGGTAAATCTTCCCCTTTAGGATGTGAGCTCCGGTGCTCACAGCGTTCAGCACCAGCTTGGTGGACAGCTCCCACTGCTGAGAGAGGGACAGAAACACACGGCATCTAAATCTAAATAAGATGAAGATGAGAAATAAGAGTCAATAAAGACTGAATCAGTGTTTGAGCATTTAGATAAGAGTCCGACACTCCCTCTGCCGCGTGTGTGCTCTTTCTTTGTGTCTCTGTAAAAACGCTGGAGGGTGGAAGCCAATGTAAACGAGAGTAAATGAGGCAAAAACAGTTATTTAGAATGCTCCAGTGAGTCAGGGAATCAATGTGTGGGTGTCTGTGTGTGTCTGTGTGTGTCTGTGTGCATGTGTGTGTGTGTGTGCCGTACCATGTGAACTAAGCTCTCAGAGGCAGATGACGGCCAAGTGATTTTCAGTGTAGATAAACACAGCTTATTGATGTCATCCTGCAAAACACAATGGAGAGTGCATTAGATGGACTGACACAGGGACAGACAGAGTGATTGATGGACAGACGGACAGAGTGATGGATGGACAGATACTTGTTGTCCAGCAGCAGCAGTGTCTCCATCAGTGTGGTGATAAACAGCGTGGAGGTTGGACGTCCTCGCTCTCACCGCTCGGGCCACTTTCACCACGTCACCGACATCGTCTGTGGAGAGGAGCCGTAAAACACACCTGCTGTTCTTCTGATGAAATCTGGACGGAATCGAACATGAACAGAAACGTGGTCTCACCGCAGTGGGTGTAGAGAAGGAGAACAGTGTCCTGGTCACTGAGGTGAGGCAGAACCAAACGTTGGAAATCCTGGTGTGAGATGCAGAACTGACGACCCTGATCAGAGCAGGTGTTGAATACACATCACAAACACACACAGTTTAACAACCCTAAATTCAGAAGCTGATTCAAATCGGATCAAACTCCACCCACACACTCCTCATGTTCAATTCCTTATTAAGCAACACTTGAGGATGTGGTGTCCTTTGAGGCGCCGCTTCCTCGGCCATGAATATTTAACATAACTGAGGTTTTCAGTTTGCTCTCGACCTCAGATGAGCCTCCCACCATGTGTTGCCAGTTTAAATAAAGCCCAGTCAGTCATTAGCAGTGAGTCTCAAAGGACGAGAGACGTAGTCAGTGCGTCATCCTGCGATTTAAACACAAGTTGTTTGTCTCCCTCGTGGCTATTTTCGGCTGAGTGGCTGCTCAGAGCGGTGACTGATGAATGTGTCAGTGTGAATGGAGCTGGATCCATTAATAAAACGTTATTAGTGTCACCACCGGTTATTATCAACACGACTCAAATTGGTCACAGCGGATTATAAACGAGTCTATTTAGTCTTTATGTTAAATTTAACTTTAAACTACCTTTATACTGACTCATTCAGAGTCTTTCACGGATCTCTATCTGTAAAGAAATGGATTTCTAGTGGGCGGAGTGGAACAAAAACACCAAGCTCTGTTTAGACTATTCATATTTTAAAGTTTCCTTTAGATAAACTGGTCTTTAATAGATTCTTGAGTCTTTTTAACTGATCTCTCCCTGTTTCAAGTCACTGAGCCATCAAAGTCCTTTAGAAGCTATTATTTTATGATCGAATAAGTTGCCTGGTGCTGCTTTAAATATTTAATCTCACATAATTTAGATTTATTTACATTTTATTACATCTACATGCTTGGAGATGAAATTGAAGCCAAACTGAAGGCAACCAGCAGTGCAATGAAGAGACTAGAGCAGATTAATTGAAAGGAGACATGGAGTCCGCTGGTGTCTCAGGTGCAGTCGGATGTGTTTCAGAAGTCGCATCCAGCAGAGACTCACATGCTGCAGGAGGAAAGCTGGATTTCACTATAATTGAATCTTAGTGGATTTGAAACCTCTTAATACTTCGTAAGGATTTTTCACACGTGTTTAAGACCCACAGGCTTTTTTCCCAGCAGACATTTTGACATGTCACGGTAAAAAAGAAAAAGCACAAGTGCGAAGAGTGATGTCTGAATTCCATTTAGCTGCTTTAGATCCAGGGTCCTGGATTGTGTGACTATAGAAATCCACGTTTAGTTCTTCTCCTGACAGCCCTGCTGCAGAGGAGGCTCGGAGAATCGTCCTGTTCTCACAATGCGATGGAGCGTTGTGTCAGATTAGAGCCTTTTGTTCGGTATTTGTAATAATTACTTGTTCATTTCCACTAATTGAGTTCCTTTGTTTAGTTTCCCTTCACATACCAGTGACGTTAAGGGACCTTCATTGTTGTGCAGCTGCTCGAATCCTCCACTCACGAAGCCGCGGATATCTTCAGAGTCTGACACACACACACACACACAAACACACACACAAGGAACAAACAGAAGATAGCGTGCAGATGTGAACGATTTATCATTTGCACATTACCAAGTGTAACAGGAAGATTGAGATTGTTCTAGATTTTGTGTTTTTGTCGTCTCACCTGCTCCGAACGTGGGGTTACACTCACTGGCATCGATGAGGCCCAGCACAGCCAGGGAGCCCCAGCCCAGGTAACACACAAGCCTTCCACACCGCAAACTGAAACACACACACACACACACACATACACACAACGAGATGATCAAGTTCCACATCGACAAAAATCTGGAGGCTTCGAGAGCCGTAAAATCCAATTTGAAATGTTTAAACAGCTTTACAAAAATTCTAAACTGGATTGTTTATGTGCATTTTTAACTTCTCTATGTTCATGAAGCCACGATGCTCTGTTTTCCTTTATAAATAGAATCTGAGGTTACAGTGAAAAAGCGTAAAAGATGTCTGACCTGAGTCCAGCCGCTTCCACCAGAGCACTTATCCCTTCGCTCTGAGCGTATGTGACATCCACAGTTTTCTCATATTCTCTCATGTGCTGCACGATTCCCCTGTTGGAAAAAACAAGGGAGCTTTACAGGCAGGGACGCAGCTGCTTTGGCAAACACTCTGGAAACGACAGAAATATATGGCCATGTTGTTGAAATAGCAAATTAGAAGTCTAATTTCTATGCTCATTGCTTTATTATCCCTTATTTTAAACGTTAAATGAAAGATCAGCTCCTGTGGTTTGTCGTCTGGTGTTAAACTTCTACAAAATGCCATAAATGTACTTGCACCATTGACTTTATAGTCCAAGTACATTTATGGTTATGTCTTTATTTCTGCACCAGCGCTGTCAACTGTCATTACACAGAATCTCTTTTTCCACAATGAACTGTAGAGGTCAGCAACACACAATGGAAACACAATGAAAACCCACAAAAAAGGGCTTTTGTGACAACTCGCTGTCTTAAATGGAAAGCAGTGTGAATGTACAGTGAGGCAGCCACACTTTCTAAATGCACCAGGAGCTGTAGTAATGTGAAAAGCTTGTCCGGGGCACGGACACATCTCTCAGGTGCTGCTGGTGAGAAATGTCGACACAGAGACGCACTTAGGAAACTAGGTGTTGGGCCTTCGGGTGCTGGGACGGAGAGTTGAGGTGCTGTGAGGTGACTCCAGAACATGACAGAGGATCGATAGGAGACCCCATGCACTTTCACTTAGATCTTAGAGACTCTTGAAAAGATATTCTCCTCATTTATATGTTTTTATTTCTACATTTGCAGCCTCGTTTTCTTTCCACTTTCAGCTGTTTGTCGGTGTCATGCTCACTTGTGTGTGACGGGCGTGTTGGTGAAGGTCGCAGCATGAGCAGCAGACAAGATAACGTCCAGGAGGATCTTAGTAGCGCTGCCACCCTTCATCCTGGAGGAGCCGCTGATGGCTTCGGGCTGAACACACACACACAGACACACACACAGAGTCAGAGTTGCAACACACAGCTCCCTTGTTTCAAATTTTGACACAAACGCAACCTGAACACTTTGCGATAGAGATGAAATCCCAGCGTGTGCACGAGAGCGTGATGAGTCTCACCCCGACCGCCGGGTTGACGAGGAAGGCCTCTCGAGTTTTGACTAGATCCTGCATCCGTCCAACCACACTGCCAAATGTGAATGTGCAGCCGGGTATGGGCTCATCCCTGCACAGGACAAGACTTTAACAATCCCAAAGTGGCTTTTTATACAACATTATTCATGGTTTCTTTTCAGGATTTAACCTAAAAGATTCCTGTGGACTCACTTGGCTTGATGCACAGGGTTGAAGCCGAGCAGCACAGGAGTGTAGATCTCTGGGTGCTGCAGGCAGAGATCCAGCTGACCTGCCACAAAGGGAGCCTGTGGAGGTGTCATTCAAAATGTTCATGAAGAAGATTGAGTTCATCTTCAGTTTTATACACTGGGAATTCAGATTTTCACCAGTTACAGTGACTTCCTTACTGATAATCCACAGGAAATGCCGATGAACAAGACTCGCTTCTTTCCCTCACACACCTGCAGGGGATGAAAAACATGATGTGGGCAAAAGAATGAAGGATAATAATATATCTTTGCACACACACACATACACACACACACACACACACACACAAATACATACAAACACACAGACTCACAAACACACACACACATCCCTGACCTTCTTCAGACTGAGCATGCCCAACATGGGGTCATCCTCAGGAGCTTCATGTGAGGAAAGTAAAGCTCTGTGGAAAACGAGATAATACATTTTAATAAAATATATTGTTATCACAACAACAAACTTATATGTTTCATTATATTGTGTTACGCATGTGGTAAGACTCTTGATGATCAAACATTTATATCTATTATTTTGGAATATATGACAAACCACCTGTCTCCTCCTGCGATGATGTAGGAGTAGACCAAACCCTGGTTCAGCCTCTGAAGCTCTCTGTTGAAGCTTGACTAACAAACCACACAACACACACAACACAAACAACACACACAAAACACAACACATAAACCAGAAGTCCTTTGTCATTTTCCTTTTATCCCTAAAACAAATAAACCATTTTTCCCAACAAAACGAATGTGAATAAATGTCTTTTTTTTATATAATCTCATAAATCCAAAGGTCAAATAACTTGAATCTTATCACAGCTGTTCACGAGGAGCATGTCGGGATGTTTTTATACCGCCGTGAGAAAAGCCATTCGACCAGAAGTCCCACATCCACTCAGGACAACGAGGCTGCCCCGAGGATCCTGTTAGAGAAACAAGAGGACACACTTTAACCTCACGCCTGACTGACCAGCACAAACAAACAAACACACACACACACACACACAAACACACACACACACACACACATAGGGAGATGTGGTACCTTGAGGATGAGCTCCACCCTCTGTGCAACCTCCATCACAGTTTTCACCACTTGGTCACTGAAAAGCCTCTGAAGATGAATTTCAAACAAGGGCAAAATGTTTTAAATATATATTCCTACAATCTTACAAAGGAGAAACGTCTTTATTTGTTAGATTGTGTGTTGGAACCTGTACCTGGTAGGTTTCCTCTGTCTCTTCCTGGAACATTTGGGCGTCACAGGCCTGTAACGTCCTCACGATGCCAGCGGCTGGAGCTCGGTCGATGTCCCGCGTCAGGGGATTGGACTTCTCCGAAACAGGAAGTGATGGCTCATAATCTGGAGACTTGAAAGTTCATATTAAATCTTTGCATTTTTGTTGATTTCAAGTTT
This sequence comes from Platichthys flesus, assembly GCF_949316205.1. Taxonomy (NCBI): domain Eukaryota; kingdom Metazoa; phylum Chordata; class Actinopteri; order Pleuronectiformes; family Pleuronectidae; genus Platichthys; species Platichthys flesus. Next base: position 3,753,070 of record NC_084966.1, on the reverse strand, counting down.
TTGGTTTTTGCCTAAAGCTAGATACTAAGTAGATATTTCAAATTTTCGAATCTTTATAAAATCAGAAGTGTAAAACAAGTGGCTTAGGCAAACTAAACAAACCTCTAACAGTTTATTTCCATTTACCTCCCATTCACCCACAGTAGAGAGACAACGAGTCCAGTCTGACGCCTCCATCGTGCACGGACCTGTCCTTTTCCAACGAGAAGCAGTTTGTCCTTCTGTGTCGCTGCAGTCGCTCCACGTGTGTTGTTGTCAGTTTACAGAGATCGGAAATGAAAAGCAAAGAGTGTCGGCCTCTATCTGCGGTGACAAAGTTCACTTCAGGACCTTTGAGACCGAGGAGTGAAAGGAAGTGTGGATTCCTCTGTCACACACCCACACGAGTGCCCGGAGAAGCTTTGGGTTAACAGCAAAAATCAACTGTTTCATGAATATATAACTTTCTAACTGTTATTTACAAATCTTTTCTTTTCCAATACAATAAAACACAGCAGTGGAATCTGTTCACTCGTTCCTCAGACACTTGTTTTTCAACCCTTCGGTGCAGAAGAGACCAAACTACTTCTCAGCCGCGTGACAATATTGACCCGGCAGCAGATTGTGGCGTCTCACAGTGAGTGTTTGCTGCAGCGCGCCTCACTCCTCCGTCCTCCCACCACAGTCTCTCATATCTGCCAGCTAATTGCCATCAAAGCAGCGGGGACATTTTTTCCACATCATGTTCCACTGACGGAGAAAAGAACCAATGTTATTTCTCCTCGCACTTTGCAAACACCCGCTACCGGTTTGTTTTATTTATCTATTTTTGCCACAGATTGAATCTCGTGCACCTGACTCCCTGTTGAGTGACGCATTGGTTCCACGCATCGCTCACGCTGATGACTAATGATGTCAGACGACGATGAGTCAATGTAACACCGGAGCTGATGCGTGGGGCCGCGTGATAAGTCATTTGGCAGCGTCACAGGTTTGATGCCTGCAGGAGCCCAGTTGTCAGACAAACTGCTTTATGCTATGAAATGGGTCCAGGAGGGAAGATGGCTTATACTGTTGTCCAGATAATAAAATGATAGATATATATTATTTTATGGCAGTATAAGCCGTCCCTAATGCAGGAGGGTCGATGTTGTCTAGTCCCATCTGTGATTTCACGCACTGGCTACACTCTGACTTCACACGTTTAACAGGAGGTAACAGGCGGAGCGCTGAGATGACTCATCACTGGCAGCTCTGATAGTGAGGTCGTTTGCCCTCACTTCAACTGGATTCACAGAAAACAGACATTTGGATACCGTGGTGTTAACATTGACAAACATTGAGCTGCTAGTGGCTAAGCTGGTGTTGAAAGATCACATTTGTACCACCTAAAAACGACAGAAAGCATCAATGTGTGTTTCTGACTGATCCCATTCGATAACATGGAGGAGGTGGGGTTTCAAACTGCATCTGTGGTGGCAGAGTAAACAGGAATGGGGGCCAAGCAGGTCATTTCTGCCCTGAGGACTTATAAATGGTTAATGCAGCCATGGGAAAACACATTGACTTGTATCTACAACATGATTTCCCGACTGCACTGTAGTTTAATTTGAATTGAGTGGAGGATTCACATCAAATCGGAAATCATCAGGGACGTGTTTTCTGTTTTCAGCCGACTGAAGCCGGAGTTCATCGGCCAATCAGAGACGACGCCTCAATTAACCTGAGCGGTTTTCTTTTCTGCCCCATCGCAGCAAGAAGACAGTGAAGAGTCTTCTCTCTTCTCTGTTTGTTCAGCTCAAAACCAACTGAAGCTCCTTTTAGATGTTTGGAATTTTGCAGAAAACGAACAAGCTTTTTTTTTTTAAATATACATGTCTGCCTCGGACAAGCCTCCTGCTCTGCCCGAGCGTGAGTAACGACTCGGAGCAGCGAAGCATTTCTCGCAAATTGCCCCGGCCGTCCTCGCTGAATGATGCAGCATCACACTCCTGCAGCAGCTCATGAGTTTCAGTCTCTACACCAAGTCATTTGAAATCAACATGTTTGCAGCCAGCGCTCATGAAAGCTCTTCATAAATAATAAATTGCTCTCTACCTGAGTTGACCCCGGTGTCCCTGACGGTTGCGCTCGCTCGCTGCAGCTCTGACTGTTGACCTTGCCCCCCCCCCCCCCCCAAAAAAAAAATCATTTACATTAAAGTGCTTCTTCTCATAATCACACTCGTCCACTGTCACTTCAAACCACCTGGTGTAAATAATGACGTTCACTGAAGGTCTTCTGTTCTGTGGAGATTCCTCATCAGTGCGTTTTGTTGACCCTGAAATGGTTTCAATAAAAAAATGTACTTACTTAAATCATTACTTTTCAATAGTAAGTATATCCATTATTTACACATATATGTATTTCCTATGCGCTGTATATGAAGGCTGAGGTATCTTTGCACATTGAAATATTTAATGTTCATGCAACTCCCTTTAGTCTCTACAATATTTGTTGTCCTTCCTACTGTGTGTCTTTATAAACCCTGTGTTTGTGTAACAATCGCTGCAGTGTTGTTGCTTCTGAAACTCGTCTCCTTCTTGTGGCTCCTTCTTTAAATCAGCTAACTACCTTCAGCCCGATGTGGAGTCTCTTCCTCCAAAGTCCTGAAGCTGAGGCACAAATGTTGACATATTTAAAACGCCATCGGAAAAGTCCCAAAAAAAGGAACATTAATTAGAATGACTCCTTATCTCGCTCTGTCCTCGTTCTCAGCCCGAATGAAACTCTCACTGTGACAGTTATTTTGCTTTTACTGCACGTGATGTTATTCTTTGTTCATTATTTAAATTTTTAAAAGTCGTTATCTCTTCTAGATCTGGTGTCCAGGAGATGCCTTCATGCTTAATTGAGGAGAAAAGTTTGAATTTCTTTGGATTCCAGATGTGACACAACGTCCACACTCGACTTAATCTGAGGAATTGTTCTTTTTTTAATTCCTAAAGATCGTGATAGACGTCTGATGACTCCAGTGTTGCCGTCAAACACACAATCACACACACGAGGCGATACAACACTCGACTCCCTCTCCCTGTCCTTCAGCCGCACAGCCAAGGTTGTCATGACAACAGAGAGGCTAATCTCCAATGGACGGAGAGAGACAGAGAGAAAGAGAGAGATAGAGAGAGAGAGCAATAGAGAGAGAGAGAGAGAGAGAGAGAGGAAAAGTGCTTACGAGAACGAGGAAGAGAGGCATATTTTGTGTGTGTCTGTGTGTGTGTGTGTGTGTGTGTGTGTGTGCATTCCATCTCAATTTAACCACATTACTGGCTACATTTTTGTCAGAGGGATTATTATTACAGCAACATACAGGAAGCCAATTTAAATTTATATACATTTACATTGCACTCTCTCCATCCCTCTGCTCATCCATCCTTCCCCTTGGAATCCCTCGTTTTCCTCCTCTGACCTTCATCATCCTCCAAAAGAGATCCATATTTTATTGCCCCTCATGACTTCCTTCTCCTTAAAACCCCTAAGCATATTCCACATTTCTTTTTCTTCTTCCCCTATTCAAGTGGTAAATCAAGTTTTCTCCTTTTCATGCTTCTGCAGATCAAAACTTCCCCTTTTCCATCCAACAACAATTCCTAAATCTTCCACTCATCCTCCCTGCTGTCGATCTCTTTATCCTTTTGAACCAATTCAGCCTGAATCGTCTTTTCTATCTTTGTCCCACACACACACACACAAGGATGCACAAGCGAAACACACACAAACCCACTCTTTCATCCAGTTCCTAAATCCGTCCTAATTCCATCCCTCTTTCTCTCTCAGCCCCTCAGCTTTCCATCTACTTTGGCTCCCTCCTTCCTCTCTCTTTCTCTCTTATTCTCTTTCTCTCTCACAAACACACTTACACACACTGACCATCAAAGTTTCTCACATTCCTAGATCCCTGTATGTGTGATCCCTTCTTGCCTTGTGGGGATCACACACAGTCACACAAACACACACATACACATATGTTACGGATGATTAGTCTGGCAGAGCCACAGGGCAATCAGCCCACTGGAGGGGATGATGGAGGGATGGATGGAGAGGGTGCAGAGGGATGGAGGGGGATAATGCTTGGAAGAAAGGATGATGATTGATTGAGAGATGATTGGCAGAAGGTGGAAATCTCATTTCCCCTCTTGCAGATGGAGAAAAAAATAGTTGTTTTATTTCCCCCCCATTAGAAAACAATCACTGTTTAGCTTTTACAGCAGCAGTGGGTGAGACCCAACCGCACATGTGCGTGCACGAGCCGGCGTGCAGATGTGCACTTGGGAGGAGAGAAAGAGAGACAGGAGAGAGAGTGGGGTGAACGGGGAAAGGAGAGATGTGAGAGAGAGAGAGAGAGAGAGAGAGAGAGAGAGAGAGAGAGAGAGAGAGGGGGGGGAAAGGAGAGGAGAGAGGGGAGAGCAGGAGAGAGAGAGAAGAGAGAGCGAGAGGAAAGGAGAGGAAAGGAGAGGAGAGAGGGGAGAGGGGAGAGCGAGTAAGAGAGTGTAAGAGAGGAAAGGGGAGAGAGAGTAAGAGAGGAGAGGAGAGGAGAGAGAGAGAGTCAGAGAGTGAGAGAGAGACAGAGAGAGAGGAGAGGAGAGAGTCAGAGAGTTAGAGAGAGTCAGAGAGTGAGAGAGAGAGGGAGAGAGAGAGGCAGGGAGGGAGAGAGAGAGAGAGAGAGAGAGAGAGCGAGAGGGGGGCTGCAGAGAGACAGCGCTGCAGAAAGGAGGAGCGGGTGAGCGGCTGCAGGTGAATCCGGGAACCTGCGACCTGGGAGCGGGTGGACTGAGAGGTGGGAGTCGGGGGGTCTCTGGTTACGCACGGGTCGTGGTGGGGGGGTAGCGCGGTGTCCAGTGCGCGCACAAACCAACACACGCGTCTTGAGAGCATCGGGAGATGCATTACGTCATAGCCTCCCGTCGCCCTAGATGACCGCGCGCGCAGGACGGGACGATGCGGGGCTGCGGGACTAGAACGCAAACCGATTCCGCTGCTGCCCACGAGCGTCCGGTGGCGGAGCCTCGACCGGACGCAGAAGAAGCGGAGCCGCCTTCGCGCGGCTGCCGGCTCTGATGGCTCCTCGCGCCCCGGGCGAGCAAGAGTCACAGCAGTCGCCGCAGCGCGTGAGCAGGGAGCTGGGCAGCGGGTTTGAGGGAAGTGACGTGGTGTCCGCACCCCGCGAGAAAGCACCACGGTGCGGTTGTCGTGCGTTTCGCAGGAGGGCAGGAGCGGGAAGGGGAACATGGCCGCGCAGTCGGACGGCGGCAAAGCCGGGGTCGGCGGCGGTTTCGCGCAGCTGTACGATGTTGACGGCGAGGAGCCGATGGACTCCGCCGCGATCCACATCTGCCAGTGCTGCCGCACCTCCGCCTGCTACTGGGGCTGCCGCTCCGCCTGCCTCGGCTCCTTGCTCGGCGGGGGCCAGCCCCCCGGAGGGCTCGGGATCCGGGAGACTCACTGCCCGCCCCGGGAGCAGCTGTGGCTGGACTGCCTCTGGATCATCCTGGCCCTCCTCGTCTTCTTCTGGGACGTTGGCACGGACCTGTGCCTGGCGGCGGACTACTACCGCCGGCAGGACTACCTCTGGTTCGGCCTCACTCTCTTCTTCGTGCTGGTGCCTTCGGTGCTGGTCCAGACCCTGAGCTTCCGCTGGTTCGTGCAGGACTACACCGGCGGGGGGCTCGGGGAGGTGGAGGGGCTGAGCAAGCGGGGCGCGGTGGCTCTGGGGTGCCTGTACCCCGGCAGGGACCGCCTGCAGCTGGCCACCATCTGGCTGTGGCAGGTCATCATACACATCCTCCAGCTGGGACAAGTGTGGAGGTAGGGGGGGCACAACTACACACACCTGAACCTCACCTAGCACCACACTCCCTTTACACACACACACACACTTTCCCCTCACACACAAACACAAACACACACTCTTCATGCTGCTGGCGGGGGGGGAATGTGTGTCTGCCCAATGTGAGCAGAGGAGGAGAAGGGCTGCTTCATCCTGACAGCCAGGAGAGGAGGAGAGAGGGATGACCTCCCCAGCACTTCACACACTATCTGGGACTGACACACAGACACTGAGGAGGACAGACACACACACAAACACACACAGACACACACATCTATGACTGAGATTGTGACAGGTGATGTCACTCTAACTCTTTATGTTCAGCTCTATGTGTTAAAGGTAAAGTTAGTGATGTCAGCACCATGGACAGCGTCTCAATCAGGGATCTGGATGGGGGATTGGGAATCAGTGTGTGTGTGTGTGTGTGTGTGTGTGTGTGTGTGTGTGTGTGTGTGTTCCAGCACCATGGACAGCTTCTAAGTCAATGATCTGGATGTGGATGGAGAACAGAAATCAGTGTGTGTGTGTGTGTGTGTGTGTGTGTGTGTGTGTGTGTGTGTGTATGTGTGTGTGTGTTTGTGTGTGTGTGTGTGTGTGTGTGTGTGTGTGTGTGTGTTCCAGCACCATGGACAGCTTCTAAGTCAATGATCTGGATGTGGATGGAGAACAGAAATCAGTATGTGTGTGTGTGTGTGTGTGTGTGTGTGAGAGAGAGAGAGAGAAACACTGTCAATTTAAGCACCATGCCCAGCATAAAAGGTTTTGGATGGAGGAGTCAGTGGTGTGTGTCTGTGTGTGTGTGTGTGTGTATGTGTGTGGGGGGCGTGTCTGTGTGAGACCGGTGTCATGGCTCTTCCCTTGAGTGTCAGCTCGCATGTAGAGAGTACATGGAGGAAAAGCATCTGCGCTGCTGGCAACACATACCCCCCCCCCCCCCCCCCCTCTCTCTCTCACACACACACAACACACATACAAACACACACACACACACATATACACACAGTTGGACCAGGGAGGGTGCTAATCGTAGTGCTAAAAGCTCTGGCGGGAGAAAACAGAAACACACAGACGCTTCATTCTACTGCGAATTGAGATTCCTTGCCTTCCTCGCTCCCCGTGTGATATATTGTGTGTGTTTGCTTGTGCAGGTGTGTGTAGTGTTACTACATTGCTAGTAGTGAAGGCAGTAGTAGTGTGTGTGCGCTTGCGTCTTCAGCCTCTATACCAAGGACGGTGATTCTGCCTCCCCAGCACTCTCTCCGAGAAGACTCCTTAATGGTGTCCACTTGCCTCTGGGCAGGGATCAGGGAGAGTACAGTGTGTATGTGTGTCTGTGTGTATGTGTGTCTATGTGTGTGTGCGTGTTTACATCCTGCTGTGCCTGCTACACTTATCCCATTGGCCCCTCTGTGGTTGTAGGGTTAAAACATCTCCCATACACACATCTCTCATCTACCTCCATCCACCCCACCCAGTCATCATCATCACCCCCCCCCCCCCCCCCCCCCCTCGGCCTGCAGAATGGATTCTCCCACCTGAAGAAAGTGGAGGTGAAGGGGGGAGGGAGGAGGAGAAGAAGAAGAGGGAGGAGGGAGGTACGGGTGGTGGTGGTGATGATGTCGCAAAGGAAATGGTATATGGCCTGATTGAGACAGATTGCTTAGAGATGGAGCGGCTGTGGAGGAGAGGAGGGGTGAGGATGGAGGAGCAGGAGGAGGATGAGGAGGATGATGAGAAAGAGGGAGAGAGGTTGCACATGCACAGTCGGAGGGAACAGGGGGGGAGGGGAGAGTAAAAAGGAGCAAGAGGAGCGAGGGAAAGAGTGAGAGTGGTGGGGGGAGGAAGAGCTACTGTATTCGGTACACGGGGTTTTCAAACCAAATCCCTCCACGCCGGCACGTTTAGAGGCCGTCAGGTTCGCCTGCCACGCCGCACGGGGGGGATTCAACCCTCCTCTCGAACGCCACTTCCTGTTCCCACGATTAAAAAACGCCACACAAAACGTGCTGCTTGTTTACCCTTCATCGTTCCCCAGTCAAGGACAAACAGCAGTTTGGCCTTTCCCTCGCTTTAAAGCTGCAAAATCCATGAAACCAGCTCTAAACGGCTCCTACATGCACGTGTAAGCGCTTTTCCTACGGATGCTGCATTATTTATGAAATGTGAATTAAGCTGGTATGTTTCAAGGCAGATGGCGGTAATGGGCGTACATACAGAAACATGCATAATGTAGGAGCGCAGGAACGCACGCACTCGATGACACCCAGGAAGGCACGTACATGGAGACCTCCACTGTACAGTAGTGATGCACACACTGGGGGAGGAGGAGGAGGATTTTCATTTCGAGCAAATGCGCACACACACACACAAATCCACACACACATACACACACATATGCACACACCTTCTCTGCAAAAGCCCTCGGGCACTTTTAATTGAAAGCGCTGCCCACATCCCACCCACGTGTGCTGTACTTCTAGAGATCCACTCAGTATGTATGGATCAGAATCTTCTCACGGCTGTTTGCTCACCAAGCGTTTCTTTATTAATAGAACCTGGATGTATTTAAAATGGAAGCAGAGTATGGTTTTAATTATAGGTTTTAGATTTGGTTGTATTTTGATCAAATAAAGCAAAGGAGAGCGAGAAGAGTGAGAACTAAAGTCAATGTCATCAAATGTATCATCAAGCAAACAGTTTATCTTCCTGTTACTGAACTATTTGCATTTTTGATTGATAATTTTCATTATTCATTATTTACCTGATAGATCTTTGTTAGAAAATGATCTTTATATATCATTTGAGAAGCAGGAACCAGGAAATATTTGATAGTTTGTGTAAATTACTGTAAAATAACTGCATTTTCTATCCACTGACAAATTGATATGAGCCTGAAAAGTGTCACTGAGGATGAAACAGTAGGATTGAGTATCTGTCCTCAACCCCCCCCCCCCCCTCTGACCCCGTACAGGTACATCAGGACGCTCTACCTGGGCATCATGTCCCGTCGGCAGAAGGAGTACCAGCGGCGGTGGTACTGGGCCATGATGTTCGAGTACGCGGACGTCAACATGCTGCGGCTGCTCGAGACCTTCCTGGAGTCGGCGCCTCAGCTGGTCCTGCAGCTGTGCATCATGATCCAGGAGAACCGGGCCGAGACGCTGCAGTGTAGGTGGAGCCCGGCGCCCCCCCCCCCCCCTGCCACATCGACAAACACAACACCCACAGAGCGCACACAAATAAACAGCTGCACAAGCAGTAATTAGCAATTTGCACACATTGGGTCTCAGTCGTGTGTGGCTGCAGACGGAGCGGCTGTGGGTTCTCGCACAGCGGTGGTTGCTCAGGTAGTCGAACACAATCAGAAGTGATCGAGGGATGTGCTCAGCAAAGTCCATCAGCCTCCTCCTTATTCATGCAGGCGATGCATCAGGCTGCCACCCACTGGTGTTATTCATCCCCATCAGTGGAGGTTCGGGACTCCTTCTAATCCAATGCTAATATGTGACTAGTGCAGGGGGTGGATGCACACAGGAGCTGGGACACTTTATTTTAGACTCACACAGTTATGTGTCACACTCTGCCTCTTACTTAGAGCTCAAATCATCACACCCCCCCCCTCCCCAATGACTCAATATATATTTTGGAACCTTGGAATCATGACTCGACTTTGCTCCGATTGATTGACCCCTGAAAAAAAAAGAAGAAGCCTGTTAATCATCCGCCTCTGCTCTCTGTTTTTAAACCGTCCTCTTGTGACCCTGCTCCGTCTCTGTAGGCATCTCCTCCCTGGCTTCCCTCCTGTCCCTCGCCTGGGTGCTGGCCTCCTACCACAAGCTCCTGCGCGACTCTCGTGACGACCAGCGCGGCATGAGCTACCGCGGGGCGCTGCTGCACCTCTTCTGGCGCCTCTTCACCATCTCGTCCCGCGTCCTCTCGCTCGCCCTCTTCGCCTCCCTCTTCCACATCTACTTCGGCATCTTCGTGGTGCTCCACTGGTGCGCCATGGCCTTCTGGGTGGTGCACGGCGGCACCGACTTCTGCATGTCCAAGTGGGAGGAGGTGCTCTTCAACATGGTGGTGGGCATCGTGTACATCTTCTGCTGGTTCAACGTGAAGGAGGGCCAGACGCGGCACAGGATGGTGGCGTACTACACGGTGGTGTTGGCGGAGAACACCATCCTCACTGGGCTGTGGTGAGTCCAAAGAGAATCTGAGACAAACCAGTTTGTGTAGTTTTTTTCCAAAATTCTGTTCTTCTCAGGTGCTTAAAGAAACTCAGCTTTTTATAAACACACAACAGAGTGTATAAAGAGTACACACACACACAAAGGAGTTTTAACCCTTGTGTCCCAACACCCTGCAGGTACGCCTACAGGGACCCGGTGCTGACCGACTCCTACGCCTTCACCGCACTGTGCAGCGTCTACCTGACGTTCGCCGGGGGGGTCCTGGTCATGATGCTGTACTACGGCTTCCTCCACCCGGCCACCTCCCACATGCAGCCGAGCCCCGCCTCCACCTGCTGTGCCCAGCTGCTCTGGGGTCTCCCTCTGCCCCCGTCGGCCCCGCCCACCGCCCCGCCCACCCCAGCCCACATGACCAAGTCCCCGTCGGAGGAGGACGTGGCCGAGTCGTGTCTTCCCGTGTTCCAGGTGAGGTCGGCCCCCCCCACGTCCAAGCCAGGAGGGCCGCTCATAAAGATCGACATGCCGAGGAAGCGCTACCCGGCGTGGGACGCCCACTACGTGGACAGGCGCCTGCGGAGGACTATAAACATCCTGCAGTACATAACGCCAGCTGCCGTGGGCATCCGCTACCGTGATGGACCCCTACTGTATGAACTGTTACAGTACGAGTCCTCACTCTGACACACACACACACACACACATATACACACAAGCACATGTGCCACCATGAAAAGATGTTTGTATACATAGATGTTCAGATTTAGAGAAGATATCTAAAAACACACACAAGGGCGCACTTGGTATAAGCACACAGACACCAAAGCAATCGGACACACTCACACTTTCCTGACACACAGACACACACACACACACACACTCCTCGTGGGGCCACAACTCAACAAGCTGCTTCAGCGCGAGTCCATCTCTTCCTCTCTCCATCCCTCCGTCTCTGATGGCTCTTTCTCTGGCGTCGTTTCTTTTGATTTCGCACGTCTACGCTCAGCTGTGAAGAAAACAACAACAACAACAAAATAAATGTCAAAGCGAGCTCAGTTTCCGTCGGAGTCTCTGACCCCTGCATGCCGTTTGTGTTGCGTCGCTCACACTCTTCACGGGTTTCGGTAAAATAAAAAAGACGTGACGAAGAAAAGACCAAACGTCACTTTTCAGTAAAAGGAGTTTGTGAACGTGTTGTCGTTAGTCTAGTCAAAAGGTGGTGTATATATTTTCTATGTAGAGAAGGGAGGCTTCTTACGTACCGTCATGTTGTTGTCGACTGCGAACAAAGCAGTGGAACTCGTTGTGTTTTGATAAAGTTACTGATAATGATCGGATGAGACAAGAGGATTGTTAGAAACCTAACGATACAGCGAGCTAAAGCTTCTCTATAGGTTTGGCAGAGTTTGATAAGATTGATACCGGTTTAATGTGTGTACTCTAACTATGGAGCTAGAGCCCAAAACATTGGCCATTGAACATTAAAAACACCTAAAAGTAATTAAGGTGACGCTGCTTTCTGCACGTGTACCCCAAAAGGAAAAGTGCTCACCTGTTTGGACGATGGCCGAACTGAGAGAAATCCAGGTTTTCACCAGAGAGAGCGAATCTGAGACTAATTCTTTCTGATCTCTGTCTGCTACATTTTCCCGTGTGTGATTTCCTCATCACGTCGGTCCCATGGTCACACGGTGCTGCCATGAAGCTGATGAAGAACAGTTCTGTGCTTCACTTTGCCGCGGCCCTCCCGATGACTTGTCTCCTCTTTGTACCGCGTCCAGCGTCGCGTCCAGCGTCGCCTCCTCCGAAGCCGCCCACGGCTGAGCTGTGATGCCTGTTGTTTATTTTTCTGTTTGTTTATCCCTGTAATCCAAGCTGTTACATTGGCAGGCGAGTTAATCAGTCATCAGCCCGTCGGCGGGGAGCGTCGCTCTGGAGATCTCGCGCCGGGATCGAGCCGCCTTCATGCAGCTTGGCGGCGAGGGGGGTCGAGAGGCTTGGAAAGTGGTGAAAGAGGCGTTCGATGCTTCACAACAAGCGGTAGAGCAGGTGAAACCCGGCCAGGAGCCATTTCAGATACTCTTATGCTCTTATTCCAAGAGGACTGAGCAGGTGGAGGAGAAGAGTGGATGAATTGTGTTAAAAGGGGTAGTTCAACATATTGTGTTGAGTTTCTTGTCCAGATTGGTCAGATAACACATTTCTCCAGGTGGAGAGCAGGCTGAGAGCTGCTTTTAGGGCAGAAAATTATATCTTGATTGGAATCCCTCCTTTTTCAGCTGCTAATGTCCAAGGATTTGCTGATTTAGAGTTATCGGAATGATACAATTCAAATGTTTGTAGATGTCACCTTCAAATAGACTTTCTGATGGTTCCAATTAGGGTAGCCTAAGAAAACAGAAAGTATGGTCAACCCTTAACAGTGGGAACCAGCTGATATCTAACAGAGTCAAGGAAACAGGCACAAAAATGTTGAAATATCCCTTTAAACCCCAATATGACCAAGGAGCGAGCTTACATCACTTTTTCCCGCGGTGCTAGTTGATTTAAAAACGAATGAAAGACAAATGACTCGCTGCAGACTGGCAAGTAGCTTTAGTGCGAAGCAGCAGCAGCAGTGTTCATATGGTGCAACGCGCTCGAGCTCAAGAGTCGATCGGCTGCTAATCCCACTTCATATGGTGCAAATATAAAAAAAACACACATGTTCTTATGGTGCAACAAGGGCAGATTGTCTCTTTGAATTGAGTACTGCCTTCAGTTATCGGCCAAGGCTGTGCCAAAGGCTCCGTCCAAACGGACAACTGCTCTTCCTCTCCTGCAGAAGCTATGCAAGTCTCCGACGCAGGGAGATGTGCTTAGTGTACATGCTCACACACACACACACACACACACAAACACACTGATACACACACAGGGTTTTCTTCCGCAGCAGCGAGATATGCTTAGTACACACACACACAATTAGAAGTAGTGTAACAACATGGGAGATGTCCCTACCTCACCTCTGACGCACACACACTGACACACTGATGTCCAATAATCCCTCACCCCTTTATAATTTGGGAACAATATTCATATGGTGCTATTGAGTCAAGCTGGGTGGTTTTTGTATAGTTGTGGTTACAGTGGTGTGAAGAATTTAGCCAAATATGTTTAGAAAAAGTGTGTGAAGAGCGTTTCACATTAGGATTGATCGAATGGTGTAATTCAATCAATCCGACTCCTCGTGTGGAGAGTGTACGTAAAAAAACAGCAACACCTTCCGTCCCCGTGGAAAAAAGCAACAATGCCTTAACCGCTCGACACAAAGTGGAGCTGGGTTATTTCCTATGATGGCTATGTGCACAAACATCGGGATGGTGGCGATTGCTTTAGGTGCACACTCTAAACTGGACGTGGGTTCAGGGTGTTGGAGCACAGACGAGGGTAACAGTGTACCGTGTGAGCTCCTCGTCCTAAAAGCCGATCACGTGCCATTTAGAGAACACAATCGGGCCTTTTCCGTTCGTAATCGTGAATTTCTTGCATGAATGTTCTAGATTTGAGGGCCAACGTGCCCCTGTAGGAAAAAAAAAGGTTACTGCAGAGGTTTGAAGAGTCATAACTTCATATGTGCTTCTGTGTTGTTAGAGGGAGATTAATGCTGAGCTCCGAGAGCAGCTGTCCCACCCACATTTCCCCCGGCGCTGACCCCTCACCCCGCCCCCTTCGCACCTCGAGCTCCAGCCAATCAGAGATCAGGTTTAACACAGCCAAATCAGGTTTGACACAACCAAAAAACAATACACAGTTCCTTCTTTGTAGGGAACCAATCACGTGTGGCGCTCAGACTCGACTGTAGCCTCAGAAACTGCAGGTGTCATCCCCATTTTTGATTCAGGTTCCATCCAATCCATGAATCCAGACTCTACAGTCGAGTCCGCACACTACACATGATGAGTTTCTTCTCTTTACTCAAAGACAAACAAACAACCGCAGCCTTAACCCGGCCCACTCTGGAGGAAACGAGGATCCAGTCAGTTGTTGTATGGCCACACATCCGCAGCTATGCAAGGTTGCAGGCAAGAAAAGCTCTGGGCTTGGAAAACCTTTTCAAATAGATACCACATCACTGTACTCCTGTTTGTGTCATGACTTTCAGCCTTTGGAGGTGGTTCAAGTGTTAATGTGCAACCATGGAACCATTGGTTTAACTTCTTTGTAGGTTTTTTTATATGTTTATGTTCATTTTTATGCTTTCAATTTATTCTTTTTTCTCCATCAAGCTTGTTGATGGGATCAAATTAGTCAGAAAACCGTGTAATGCTTCTTGACCTTGGAGTCCAGAGGTCAAGATTCACGATGGACGCAACCTCCCGACTGAGAAATGTGCATCTGATGGACAGGATCAACACAAAAGTTATATTATCAGGGTCTGCAAAGCATATGAGGCCTGTAGTTAGGATGTGTGTGTGTGTGTGTGTGTGAGAACATGTGTGTGTGAATGTTGTGTCTGTATCAGTGATGCTTCATATGCGTTTTCTTTAGCCAAAGTTTTAGTTGCTTGGTCCAGAGCTGCGAGAGGAGCATCGTCACTCATCTTGGTTTCGCAGAACTCAAGGCCAGACGCTGATTCGGATCTCAGACCAGTTTCAACCAGATCTGAGTTCAACTGCAATGGAAATCCTGACATTTGGTTTGGCACAAATACAAAAATTCTGTTACTGAAGCCGATTTTCCGTGGTTCGACTCAGATCTGGACACTGAAAGCACAGAGCCGGGTCAAACCTGTAAGATTTACCATGAGCTTTTATTTTGTCACTATGTTCTTCAGCTTGAGAAAAAACGAAAAAAAAGTAGCGCTAGAGAATTCGATGTGCAAAAGTAGCTTTGATTTTCTGTAGTTGGCCTTTTGATTGTAAATACCTTAGTCTGCAAATCCTCCTATGTTCCATGAGTTGGCGTTGATGGCTCGTTCAAATGTACCGATAGTAAATGTTCTTTATAAATAACCCAGAATGTACGATGAGGAGAAAAATACGGCTTGACTGGAAACTGTGTTTTCGTAGGAGTCTGTGCCATCGTGTTGTCCTGAGTATAAGCACACCGATATTACATGGTTAGGCAGGATGAAGTTTTGGGAGGTGATCTGCCAGACGGCCATCTGAAGAGAAACTATCCCTTAAAGAATAATTGGTTTTAAGTTTAATTAAACAAGGAAAGTACAAAGAACTTTTAAAGATCTTTAAAACTCTCAAATTGACATGTTACATCTAATTGGTGAAATTTGTACTAAAATTTGACTTATTCCCTTCGCCCCTCCGCTAATATTTATATTTCAAGGTTGTGAGCTCCCGAAAATGAAATCCCATTGGCTGTTTGTCAGCGGCTGTCTGGCTCACACCTCCTGGCTTCACGACAGAAACCATGGCTGTCGTCATCAACCGTGTTCAAACCGCTCCTGCGTCAGCTCATTAAAACAAATACAAAACAAAAACCCACCATTCAGGAATCGTCTGCTCACTGGAGAGATTCTCAAATTCACACCGAATGTTTTTTCCGACCAACCGTAAACCGGCTGAAACCAGAAGCTCTGACGTCTCTGGTTCGTGTTTTCTGTGTCTACGACCGTGTTCAAGGATTCTGGGGAAGAGTTGAATGATATTTTCAGAGGCTCCAGGCAGCCGGCGTTAGGAAATACGTTATTTTTGTTACAATACCTCCTGAAAAATAAAGTCTATTTATCTGTGAAGAGACAAAGATTTACAGTGATACAGTAACTACATAGAAATGATGACAGATTTTAAATGATATAAAAACAGATATAAATGGAAAACATGTACAGTCCATTTGGTTTTGAACATGATACAGAGATGTTCGTGTCTGTATTGAGTTTGATTTTATATATTTACCATTTTATTACATTGTAACATTGTGACTGCTATGGAGAAAAAAAAAAATATATATAAAGGAATATAAATTACTTTTCCAAACGCGTGTCGATCTTTCTTTCCATTTATTCCTACGTTGCTTCAAGTAACCAAACAGGAAGTCCAGACTTTTGATGAGATTTATTTGTCTTTGAAAATGTCTTTGAAACTACAGACAGAAATTGCATAGTTCAGTTTAACTTCCCAACCCAGGGAAACAGTAACTTTAATGATCCAACATGATAGATATGATACTTTTGAGACTCTGAGCCTCTTTTTGACAATCGAGGTGTAAAAATGAGCAACAATAGAACATGGAAAGAGTTTAGACGTGGACTTTCTTCCCTTAGTTTCAGTTGAATGATGATGTTTCACACACACACATAAAAATCCCTAAACACTGTGTGGTCGGAAGCATGTGTTGTTCTGTAGTGTCGCTGTTGTCAACAACTCCTATAAAAGACCAAAACCAACAATGTGTTAGTCTTTCGGTCTCAGGCCGAGTAATGGGGCCATATTGATATTAAAAGTTTGACTTTATTCTTATTTTATTTCCCTTTAATTCGACCTAACACACAAAACACAAAGTAATGTCCTTTAGATTTGAGTAAATGTGAGTGAACAGTGTATTTGTATTTCTCTTTTAAAGAGGTTTGTACTTAATAAGAAGGAATACTTCCATCATCAAGTACTGCAAACAGGATTTTTACCTATTATACTATAATTTAATAAAAATAAGAAATAAATTATGATTTCAGATTGTATCAGTTTCCAAAATAAAACAGCTACAGTTCAAAATAAAATCTAAATAAACACAATCATAAGAACGTCTACATCTGTGAGGGAGTTTTCTCATTGCACAAGAAAATTTGTGACAGGCTCCCTCTTCTGACAAAATAGCTACACTACACTTTACATAAAAAATCTCATAAAATGAAGGTAACCTCAGTTCCCGCAGAAATATATTAAATAAATCTCTTAAAATCAGTAGCGTCTAAAATATCTAAAAAGAGTTTTCCTCAGAACAACCCTGGTTCCCCGTCACAGGTTCAAGTCTCTCGTAAAATGATTTTTTTCTTACAGCAGTAACATTATGAAAAATTATAGAACCACCACTAGTGTTCACTATTATGTCTTACAGCTGTTTGTACAACTTCACGTCCGGGGGCGTTGGCACAAACATCCCCTCAGAAAGATTTCTACTAAGGAGTCATGGAGACTCAGAACTTGCTGGTTTGTTGTGACCTACTCTTTAAAAGGGGTCCGATCCAAAATATGGAAAATTACCAATCACATGGTACATATACATAAAATATATAAATATCTCCTGGACGGAATGGACGTGATATCAATAAGCCTAATCATAAAGTTTAGTCTCCTTTAGGACATGACGTGATTATAAAAAGGCTATTATAACTATAAAGGAATCAGGAATAGCCCATATAAAAGTGGCTTATAAGTAGTACTAACTTAGTACTTGCCTAAAATTACTACTTTTAGTAGTACAAAAACAGTGCTCTTTAAAACAGGGCTACAAATGCTGATACTCTCTGTTTATTTGCTGGTTAATTTAATACTTAATGTATTTGAAATTAAAAGAATCAAAGCATCTGTACCTGGGATATTTTGGCTTCATTTTTGTACAGAAATGTGAAAGTGGTGGTCGTCCATCTTTAATTAAAGTCTACTGACAGTGCAGGCCAAGACACATACATGTGGTTTGAAGTTTAAAGGATAAATTCTTTAAAATTTGGTCAGTAGTAAAAACTCTTGGTACATGGATGCTTTCTGAATACAGCCCGTGAGTCAGTAGGTCTGAAGGCTTCATAAACAGCAGCTCCTTCTACTGCATGTTTGTGTGTGCACATTCATGCAGTGCACCCATGCCAGTGTGAAATCTAGGGCGGCGGCCTGAGTGGGTTAAGTGCAAGTACCTATTGGAGCTCAACTAGGTGACCGGGTCTGACTGTCGTACTCAAACAGGAGTTCTTCATCGTCGTCCATCTTCAGCAACTGGAAAGCTCTGGAGCGCGACTGCCGGTGGATTCGCCGCCACCTGAAAAGAACTGAAGAGACGAGTCCTGTTAGTTTGTTGATCAGTTAATGATACTCCGATCATTCTTTCATAGTTCAAATGAAGAAACAAATGAGCCCTGCGTGGAGTCCCCCAGGGCTCGATTCTGGGTCCCCTTTTTATTTAATATCTTAATGCTCACTCTGGGGTTTGCATTATGCATTGATATATAAAATATTAACTTACAAAAAACTATGGCGAGGACCAGTAAGATGCCCAGCACCAGGCTGATCCCCAGGGAGATGTTCCCACAGGCCTCGGCAGCCAGCAGGCAGCGAGCCTGGCTCAGGCTGCCGTTGTTGGGCCGGGGGGGCACCGACAGCAGATGGCACATGAGAGGGTAAATGTCCACGCTCCTTAAATTGCTGATTCGATAACCTTCACGGAAGCTGGGCCCCACCGCTGCCATGAAGGGGTGCATGCTGGGTAGGGAGTTGTCGTAGCCGTGATCGCCCACTGAGGGAGAGAAGAGGAGTAGGTAGTGGGTGGGGCTACAGTCTCTTTGATGTAGATTGGTTTATTAGTAATAACTTCTAAACTAAAGAAAAGTACATCTTCCAGGATGACTACAATCAATGAGACATGTTGTCCAACTAGATTAAGGACACATAGATCTGCAGACACCCAATGTATTTGTCTACTTATCAACTTAAAAATAACTTGATATCTTATATCCTACTAACATTCCCACTAGAGGAACCTGTTATCTTTCAGCCAAACATTACCTGAGGTGTCCAGATGATTTAACTTCTAAATATTAAACATATATGAACCCATTCATTTGTTTTTTCCGTCCTGAAGGTTTTTCCTGTCAAACAGTAGCACTGGATTATTCAGTTGTGATTTGTAGAACTTCCAGTGTAATGGAAAACAAAGTTGATGCAGCCTGGGACAGACACACACAAACGTCTATTGATTAAAGATGTAATAACACATAACGTAGAGACCTACTTTTGGACAGCGTGTTCCCTCGCTGCACGATGGTCCAGCCTTCATCAGCAACCAGTATGATTGGCTGGATACGTTTGTTGTTCCGGTAGTGCAGCCTATCAGGGATGTCCCTCTTCAGATAGGCTGTCATACTGGGGTGGCACGTACTCAGCCGAGAGAAGATTGTCTTTGGATCTGCTCAGGAACACACGTTTCTGTGAATAGTTCATGAGGAGCCGTGGCATGTCAGCTGATGTGAACCTGGTTACCTTCATGTGGGACGAGGGCTGCCACGGGGGAGCTGTCCACCAGCGTGTACTCGTCCGGGTGGATGCAGTCGTCCAGACGTATGATGCGCTCGGTCGACAGCTGAGTCATGCCGTGGTCGCTGGTGATTATGACGTTGATTCGACCCCAGAGGCCGGTGGACTTCAGCTTCGACACCAGCAGGCCGATGTTGTCGTCAACCTGTCAAACCAATCTTTGAGTCAAAGGAGTTCAGCTCAAATTTAAAGAACCATCAAAGGTGATAAGACACGCTTACTATATGTCACTATTCCATTTTCACTGAGACTTTATCATCTTAATGTCTCCACAGGCTTATTTGCTGTTCTGATTATATCATGGATGGAAATTCTGCTGCAGCTGTTGCAAGGGATGTGGGTAAACACACAAAACGCACAAGTGCATGTACTATTTTGTACAGGTGCAAAACAATTGTTGGTGATTCTATTTATTTTTTATAATAAACTAATATTGTAGTAACTTAAAAATAAATAAATGTCTCAAAATTGAGTAAAGCTAAACTTAATGTTGTAGCATTGCAGATGCACAGGTTCTATTCTTGTCTGTTCAATAGTTAAGCTGCTATTGTCAATAGTTGCACAGGCGTCACCCGTAATACCACTTAGCTGAAACTTGTGAAAATAACCTAACCTTTAGTTTGCAGTCAGCAAACAAAGGACAGAGCTGAGCGTACAACAAGAGATAATATAAATGCGGATCAAAGCCAGTTTTTAAATGTAATCAAATGACTGTACCTCCTTCAGCACCTGGCTCATGGCAGTGGTGTTGTCTGGGCCGTATGTGTGTCCAGACATGTCCGGCTCCTCCCAGTAGAGAGCTGCGAACTTTACTCCCGGTTCCTGGAGGAAAAGAAATGATCCAAACTGTCAGATTACAGCTGCTGCCTAGTCAGAGACGATTGTTACGGCCTTCAGGACATTGATGAGCAAACGAAAAGAAGTTGAAATGCAGAGTAATGACGATTTAACTAAAGATTTACATGTCACACAGAGCGCGTCTACCTTTCCATTTCCCAGCAGCCACTTTGTCACGTTCCCTATCCGCTGCCGGAACGTCACGTTAGGGTTATAGTGCAGGAAGTGTGTCGCTGTGCGGTTGCTGATGAGAACGTCGGAGCCGGGCCACATCATGGCCGCCGTCTTGTAGCCGGAGTCCAGTGCCGTGATCCACAGGGGCTGAGCTTTGCTCCACCACATCGGGTCCACGCCCTGGCCGGCGTGGAAGTACTTGTGGCTGACGGGGTCGTACATGTGACTGGCCAGGATACCATGGGACTCAGCGTACAGCCCTGTCACCTGGAGGAAAAAACAATGTCAAATATAAATTACATATATATCTGTGGATTCATGCTCCATCTAGGACTTTTAAGTTTTAAGCAGTTTAAGCAGGGTTACCAGGGTGTAGTGGTTGGGAAAGGTCTTGGTGATGAAGACGTTGGTGAGCTGCTCCACCAGGACCCCCTGGCTGTACAGGAGCTTGAGGTTCGGCATGGGGAACCTCTGCAGGTAGTCTGCCCGGAAACCGTCGAACGACACCATCAGCAGCGGCAGAGGCCCCTGCTGAGCCTCGGAGACCGAGGCTGGGAGGCCACACAGGACGACCAGCAGCACCTTCAGTAACATCCTGAGAAGATTTAAACAAAAAACAGGAATCTTGTCATGCCTGCAGCTGGGGGGGGGCTCTGTGTAGGCACTGCTGTACAGTGGTGCAGACCAAAACAAAGGGTTTAGAGTTACCAAAAAAGGAACTAAGACCTGTGGCTACACAACATATACACATGTACACATACAGAATGATGGAGAGATCAAATATTTCTTGGCACTTCCTTAATCTCTTACGCGAGTGAGACTTACTTCACTGTTTCATACGTATTGATGAGAACATTTAAATTCAGTACAACCTCTAATATTCAAACCTGAAGTGTTCACTGTGAATATGTGACGATTTAAAACATGGAGACCAATGTGTAGGTGCAAATAAATGTGATCGCACTAATCAGGTCACACGCACGCACACGGACACACACACACACACACACACACACACACACACACACACACACGACCAGGAAGTGACAGGTGAAAACAAGAAAGACAAGTATACAACAGCTTCTACACAATAACTTAATAACTGAAAGGGACTCATAATATTATAATAATATTAAAAACACATCCCAGACTAAGAATGTGCGACATGAAATTAGCAATAAGAAAGTTTGTGAGTTGCCGTTCTGAGCAGAAACAGCTGATTGAGCCCATGTTAGCATGCTAATGTCAAAGCTAACGTGGCTCCGGGGGGGACAGCCGGTGCCTCGGCGGCGGTGGTCGGCGGGACGCGGTCACCTGTCAGCGTGGACACGGTAGATGTCCTCCTCCTCAATTATGGTGGAAGTTGTCTCACTGCAGCATCATGAATGGACTGCCCCAAAGACACACTCGAAACCACATTATCGCGCTAACTAGCATTAGTCCTGTCAACTTCCGGTCAGGCATTTCAAAATAAACCCCTCTTTGAAACTCGATTTACTTTACTTTAAGATTACCAACATTTATAGTCTGGTTTCTCCCATAAATACCAACTAAGCTCTTCAAGCATAATCAAAATAGATTTTAAAATCTTCAAACTGTTATATTTATGAGTTTTTAAAATACACTGCTTTTATTTTTAGGCATAACCTGTGTGTCTTTTATCTTGTTCCCGCAGACTTGACGTCCCCCTCCGCTGAGGCTGTGACTGGATTGACAGGTGAAGCGACCAATCAGCGTCCAGATAATCAATAAACTTGGCTTGTGAAATGCAGGATGTGTTGGAATGAAAGTTTCACTTACTTGTGTACTTCTGTTGAAAAGAGGCAAATATTTTAACTTTACAGAAGCTGACGATTCTATGTAAATACACAATTAAGTAGCTCAGGGTTGCGTCTTTACATTCAAGTGAAATCACTACAGAAATATGCCAGCTATGACACATTAAATGAGTCTAAATTAGAAATGCATGGCCGAGACAATGGCTGTCAGAGTCAGAGTGCTGCAGGATCGAGTCCTTAAACCTCGAGTTGTGTCAAAAAGTGGAAAACTGACTTTTAGAGCTTGATCATCGCCTCAAAGTTATTAAAACTGATAAAAAAGACTTGGATTGGTTACAATCTCAGACCTGAGATAGAATAATGAATTCATAAGGATGCTTGTCAAGATTTATTTGCTTTATTTTTTTATATCCCACCCATTTATAAATCATGTTAATAGCAGTGTAGGTGAAACAAGCCGTCTACCAGGTTACACTCTAAACTTCTATGGCCGATAATGTGAATCTTGGATTACACTTGCTTTTTGGCAAGCGCTCAGAAAATCGTTGTGCCGCCGGTTATCCAGACGAGGTTCCAAAAGTCTTTGTGGATTGTGTAACTTTAGTTAAGTGTTTTTGTGCGTCCTGAACGAGAGGAGCTGCAGCTGTAATAAATTCACTAAACTCAGTTTAGAACTCCTCATATTTTAAGATTTTCTCGCTGATCATTGAAGATGAACGCTGGT
>NC_084966.1:3550283-3725283 GCF_949316205.1 Platichthys flesus | reverse complement strand
AGACGAGTTCACCAACACGTGCGCGGCTGATGCGGAAATCGAACTCGCCTACAAGGACGTGGCCAAGAGGCTGGGGAAGTGAGCGCGTCGCGGTCACACTCACTATTTTACTTTTTTTCTCCAACTAAAATCCTACTTGCGATGAACAGGATGTGTAGCACTGATGCTGAAATAAGCTTAAAGGGTTGTGAGTCAGTCCAAAGGTCTGATGCCTCTGCAACTGCTTTATGGAGGAGGCCTGATCATTTGATTGAAGTTTGATTGTGGTGATTAAACTGCTCAGAAATTGTGTTCATTTATATTCGTTGAGGTAAAATATGTAAATAAGGAACAAGCGCTTCATCCGACCACTGCAGTAATTATCAGTCACTTTAGAACGACCTATGTCTGGTTACAGTTAATCTGCTGTTTATGCAGGATGCATAAAACAGGGTTGATCATTTTCCCTTTGTTATTTTTCTGTTTCCAGCCAAAGCGATGTGTCGCGGCCTTCCTTTTCTTAATGTCTGACATTAAATTGCACATTGTTCCGTCTGCTTTAACTGGTTAAACTGAACAAATACATTTAAGACTGTTTCCAGCCAAAGTCGTTTGTCTTTTATGGGCATGGCGTCAGCTTTGTGGACTTTGGACATGTCTCTGTCTTCATGGGGAAAAGACTCATCTCCTTTAACTACGTCATCCCTTTTACTTCCAATTTTACCTTTGAATATATTTTCAATTTACTCTCAGATTAAAATGTCGAATTCAATCTGATAAACGAGCCTCTGATGATATAGAAAGTTCACCCTCTTGCTGTGTTGAGTACAAACTGATTTAAGTGAATGTAATTTTAATGACAAGTGCCTCAGTGGGCATCTCCTCTGCCTTCAGCTCTTTATGTCTGTACAGTAAATTATATATATTTGAATATGATATAAATGGGAATTATGGATGTCGTCTGCTTTCTGAATCTTTGTGATGATAATAAATATGTCTGTAAATGATTATTAGTGATAATTATATTCCTTCTGATGATTAGAACCGCAAACCCCACTGTGTATATGTCACTTGTTGGAATAATAAAACTATTTTCTCAGAGACTGAGCAGCAGAGTTGTTGTTTTTCACTCCAAACGGTCGATTTATGATTTATGTGCGTGCCCGTATGAAGGGGTGGATATCGACAGCAACTCTCCAGGCACATCGAGCTGTTGTTGTTGTGTTTGCTCAAATGTTCCTAGAGAAAAAACTATCAGCGAATAAGTTTGTGGAAACTTTCTTACTGAATCTTAATGTATGTAAACGTGTCCTGCTCACACAACAAAATGAGAGATTACAGTCCATCAGAAAGCAGGAATGGATAAGGAGAAATCTCAGATGCAAGGGCCTGAACTCCTCCTCATCCTCTTTTCCTCCCTCACGTCTATTTCCTGTGATGGTTGAGAAGACAGTTTATTGCATTTAATTATCATACGTGTTATCAATATCAGTATTTTAACTTATTTTCATGTTAGCAGGTGAGGGAGAAGATGCAGATCCGGGGAATACACGTCTAACATGCACTATATAAGACAAAAAATAATCATGTCACTGAATAATTGGGTTATACATGTCTTTTTATAATGTCCTTTACTGTAGGGGAGAGCGGGGTAATGTGAGACACCCCCTGTATCTAGGCAATGGAACACATTTGTGGTCATGTGACCATTATGTTTTCAAGCCCCTCCCATTCCCCCCTTGCCATGAAGGAGAAGTTGGAGCTGGTGCTGTGGAAAGTACGTTTTTTCACAAAAATGTGTTTTTTGCATGTAAAAGTAAATTTTCTTGCTTTGAACTTAATCAACTGTTGTGTCAAAACAAATTGAATCAGGTAGAAAAACTGATATCATACATGTTGGTGAACTTCCAACATATAAAACCATGTGATTGATTCTAGCTGAAGATTAGCCTGAATTGATAAGAGATGTTGTTCTTTCTAAAATGGTGGATGTGGGGTAAAGTGGGACAAATACTGTGGGATAAAGTGAGACCCTGTCTCTCTTTACATATTTTAGTGTTATATTACATTATATATGTTTTATTTGTAATGTCATAAACATTGTAGAAGAAAAGCTGGAAGGGATAGAAATATTGATAAGACAACCCTCAAAAGATTCATAAAGAAAAAAGAGAAAGGGGAAGTAAAATAAGTAGCCTGGGGTGCAGTAGCTGAGGTAAAGAGAATATTCACAGATGAGATGGAGGAGGAGCCAAACACTGGAAACAACTACTGACCAGTTCCATGGCCTTGCCCCAGTTAAGTGCCGTGAACTGGCATTTGAATATGCAGAGAAAAACAATATCCCTGTCCCTGCCAATTGGACAGAGACACATTGTGCAGGTAAGCTAGGGTCTGCAAGAGATCACATGAATCATAATAATCATAAATGTGCTTAATTGACCAATCCCCATGATTCTGTTACTAGTCCGATATTAGTGGTTGTCAATCTAGCTGTCAGGATATTAACTATTACAATATGTGTTGTTATGGCAGTTTTAAAGTGGAAAAAGTAAGTGGACCACTTTACCCCGCAGCTTGGGTAAAGTGGGACACAAGACCACTTTTTTAAAACAATCATATTTTCACTGCCCTTTGTCCTGAAGACATTCTGATCATTTCTATTGCTAGAAAACATCCTGAGTTAATGGGAAATGTGTACATTTTACTGATATATCATTTTAGCTCGCCTAGAGGGGTGCAAATGTAAAAAATGTCCCACAGTACCCCGCTCTCCCATAAATATATATATAAGGAGGCCCTTTACTAAGTGCATGCTGTAGCGTCTGACAGTCAGCAGATGGCAGTACGCACAAAGGTTGTATTGCTGTGTAACAACAAGAGCATGGAGTCTTTTCTTTCCTATATGTGATGTTCTATAGGCTATTTGATCAAATATTAAAGCAAGATTCATGTAAATAAAAAAAGTAACAGCAATAATGAATTAAATATAAACCAGAAAGCATGAATTGAATTGTAATTTGTGGCGTAATTTATTAGAATTTGAATGGTTTGTTTGAAGTCTTCTCTACATTCATTTGCTATGAAATGTTATCAAATGTTAAAAAAAGCAGTGGGGTGATGTAAAATGCAAATTTACTACTACTACTAATTTCACTCTACTTATACTAATTATAATACTACTCATTATGAGTATTCTGTGTAAACAAGTATTTCCAATACGTGTTATACTATTACAGTAGATTATTAAATAATATGCTTTAGTTCCGGTAGTAAATGTATATATGTAAAGGCATAATTAAAGGTAAAGTTAGGGAGAGTAAAAAAGCAGATGGGTAAAAACGCAAAATGTGAATTTATATAAATAGGCCTTATTATGATATAAAATAACAGATATTAAAGCAATATTAGTTATACCAAAAGTAGACCTAAAATAATTTTTGTAAACTCGTCATATGTATTGAAATGTAAAACCTGAATTGAAGTTGAAGTGAGGGAATGTAAAAAACGCAGAGGGGCGGTAACAGGTGGACAGTCCCTAAGCTCCGGTGGGCAGAGCGTACTGAGGCTCGTGCAGAGGACGGAGCCTCCGCAGTCTGCTCTGCGCGCCTCCGCAGCCCCTTCCCCGGGATTCTACCTCCTGTCCCCGCTGTGGAGCCTCACTGAGAACCGCCGGCACACGCCGCTGATAACGAGGTAAGCCCCGCGGCTGAGTGGGAACACCGACGCGTCTGGAGGAGGAGGAGGTTGCAGAGGACGTCTAGCCCCGTGTGTGTGTTGTGTTTTTCTTAGGGATGTGGGCGACTTGTCATTGCGGCGTCGGGTGCGTGTGTTGTCGGTGGAGCGAGCCCCGGAGCCCGCGGAGGAAAGCTAACGGGGCTAACACAGGGGGTTGTGAACGAGTTATAACGGAACCGGTCACATTCGAACGCTAGCCGGGCTCTCCCCCGGCCGGGCGAGGGGGGGCGGCGGGCGGTCGGAGCCGCAGCGAACAGGGGGTCCTATTGTTACCACCGGGCAGGTTTAGCTAGCACTCACAACAAGTGACACTTCTATCAGGAGCTAATGTAGCATCACCCCCGAGGTGCGTGTTTACATTAGCCCCACATGATGTAGCTTCCATTTTAGCTGCGTGTGCTAATGTATATGGTTCCGGTCTATCTACACGAGGAGGGACGGTGCTGGCTGGTAATCACCGCGGAGTGTCAATCACTGACAGGCGACCTTCCTCCTTTTCAACCCGGGCTGAGATGCTCTGTCCCCGGGGAGGGAGGGGGGGTTCTTTCCAGCAGCTCTATAACGCAGGAGAACCAGCCACTGGCTTGTTGCACCGGAGGAGACGTGTTCCAGCCTCCAGAGGGGATTGCTGCGTTTTGGGGGGTGTATTCTCTGGAAGCCCTGAGCTGAGTGGAAGCCTGGTTATTACAGATGTATGACAGAAACATAGGGTCAGAATCATCTGCTCGGTCACTGGGCTCCAGGATGTGATGGTGAAAAAGATGATACATGAGGAAATATCATCTGCAAGGATCTATCACACCCACAAGGCAACAACCGTGGGTTTTCCAGTCTTACTGCTTTTACCAGACCAAGCATGACCCATTGAAATAAATGGAAAACAAGGCAGCTATTATCCCAGAAGTAAAAGCTTGATTTAAGAAAGCAGAATAGTTTTTATCATTATCACACAGTTATTACTTACATTGTTCTGCACTATTCTAAACATTAGAGGTCCTTAATGAACCCTGTGTTGTTTTGCTTCCCGTCAAAACACTGCACCATGACCACATACACACCCGCTAATTAACATTCACAAATCTAAACATTTTTCAAATATCTGCAGGTTTTATGGACTTTAGACGGGTTTTAAAACCAGAGTTTCAAGTTTCACGAGAGAGGGTGTTTATCAGGTCCAACATCCTCTCATCTAAATTAAGTGGATGTTTGGTTTGTTCAGTGTGCTGCTCCCTCCTTAGATGAAGAGGCCAAGTCTCCATTTTATGCCGATGACCTTGTTCTGCTATCTCCCTCTGAACAGCAACAGCTGGACGTAATAGAAAAACAGTACCAGCACCGTGCTCTGGCAGCAAATATGAGGAAAAGCATTTTCAGAACGGCCTCAGATGTCAGCAAAACAAATGCCAGTAATGAAATCATTGAACTGGGCGCGAGCTGAACCTCATTTAGGAACCGTAACAGTATCTGAAATTCATTTCAACGTGGCAGCGAGTGAGATCTCAAAGAACAATAAAATCTCTAAGTGCAATTAATAGCACAGTTTGTAACTCCCACATTGCAAATAACATTTATGTATTTGATAGTGTTATCTCCCTGTGGGCTCTGCTCAGTCGGCTCAACACTGAACCGGATCTCTGGATCTGGACAGGAAGAGTTAAACCAAAATATGTGAAATGAGTCAGGATTTGATTGGTTCATTGGAAAAGCGCTTTGGTAATTTCCAGTCGGTGACATTAGCAGGCTCATCAGATTTAGACATGCTAATGTGATTTATCTTGTGTTACGATCGTCACGGCTTCAAATGGGATTGTTTGTTCTTTCTTCAGGGCCGAAGCCAAACAGTCTTTGTCTGCTAGGACGTGTGATACGGGTTTCGCAGGTGTCCTCTTGTACAACTAAAGTAAACCTTATCTTATATAGCGGGAGCCAGTTTATCATTCTCAACTGCGTGCAAATGCTGAGTGTAGTGACCATCGAGAGGTGAGCCCCCGACTGCCCCTGGCTTTATAAAGAGTTCTTTCAGTCGCCTTTTTGCCGGAGCCCTTGGGATTATAAATCCTGAGCAAAAGGAGCTTTGCCTCGGTGGCATGCTTCACTAGCAAGAAATCGTTGGAGGGTGTGTGTGCATGTGTGTGTGTGAGGGAGGGGGATTGGGGGGGTTGTGTAGGTGGGCTCGGATGGCGAGCCAGCGGAGGCGTTGGAGGGATGAGGAAGGAGGGATGGAAGATGGAGGGGTCGGGGAGAACTGGGCTGTGGTGATGGATGCAATGCAGGGAAGTGGAACACGTGGCCTTTCTGTGATTAAAGGGCTCCTGTTCTCGCAGTACAACACACCCACACACACACACACACACACACACACACACCTTTTCTTAGTTGTGTAGTCGATCTGGTTACTGATCTCCAATGTCCGCTATCCCAAGAAGTGACCTATTTTCTAGTGTTATTTATTGTCAGGGTCCGAACAAAGTATACATAAGGTCC
Source organism: Platichthys flesus (assembly GCF_949316205.1). NCBI lineage: Eukaryota > Metazoa > Chordata > Actinopteri > Pleuronectiformes > Pleuronectidae > Platichthys > Platichthys flesus. Next base: position 3,719,082 of record NC_084966.1, on the reverse strand, counting down.
GACTGATGTGTTCAGTCAGCGTTTTTAGAGGGGGGACGTTACTGAGGAGCTCCACTCCACCCCTCCACACTGAAGAGCCTCTCTCCCAGCAGGCAGCACACATGATTCACCCCGTACAGTCGGTCCACTGTTTGGAGCGCCGGAGCTGCAAAGCGCTCATTTATCCGTGTTGAACATTCGAGCTGCAGAGGGAGACATGGTCCTCGGCCAGGCGAGTCACAAAAAGTCCAGTAAATCCTCTTGAGGAGCTGTTTTCACATCCACTAATGGTAATAAAACGAGGAAGATTAGGGAATTTCAGAAGACATATATACAGCGTATGTTACGACAGAGTATAAAGGCCACTTAAAGGTCATAATAATACGAGAATAAAACCGTAATATCATGAGAATAAAGTCTTTATTTAGGGTACGTCTCATTTTAGAGAGAGAATATCAGATTATTACAAAAATATATTGTGTTGTGACTTTTTGCTCTCATTTAATTAAAACTTAATCCTCTTAATATTATGACTTCCTTCTGAGTTACGACTTTATTCTCAAAGTGATTATTTGCCAATATGGCACCGATACTCGGTCACATAAGGAAAACGTCTTCTCACACTGTTTCCTTGTCAGAGCAGCAACTAGAATTAACTGTGGTCACAGAAACACTTGTCAGCTATACCAGCCTGTGTAAACCACTGTGCCCGTCAGTAATTAGGCTTAGTCATAACCATCAGTGTCGCAGCAACAACTGTGATTAATCTTTGAACTTATAATGAACATTTTCATGGAGTTTGTCTCGCTAGAGTTTTTATGTTTTATGTCACAAAGATTTTAAAAATAAAAGGAATGAGGACACTTTGCCACTCCTGACGCCTTTAAAGGGTTTTAGAGGATTTGGACTTGCATTAAGAGTTGAAGACCAGAATTAGGATTAGTCTAATATGAGGGAGAGTGTTATGAGTTCGACGTGCGGTGCAGAGGGTTGGGGATTTATGTGTAGTCAGTGAAAGCTCTCACAGGCTGGGTGATATCAGAGGGAATGTCTGCGTCTCATTGCATAACATCGCAATTGCTTTTAATCTGTAGAATAGCTGCTGTAGCTGAAAATATTTTAGCTTGATTTGGCATGAAGAGGATTTTGATTTTAGTGGTGTGCTTCGGTGCTTTCATTTCACTCAGCGTCGCCTGGCATTTTGTGATGAGACCAACTTGTGTTATTGTAACAAAAAAAGCTTGTGGTGGTGACACACCAGCATCTCATTGGTCATGGTTCAGATTCTTCTCTGTCTGGTCTCATGGCAAGTAGTTAAACAAGTAACTGTACAAGGTGTTTGTTTTATAGAAGTGTGAATATGACAAAATTCATCCAAAGTTCTATGCAATGCAAAGATCTTGAGTTTTATTTGTTGGTGCAACGGACAGAAGGAAATCTCACTGAGAGAACAAAGGGGGAGGGTTAGAGCAGATCCTGTGAAGTCGGTGTTTGCCGTGTCGGTCATGTGCATTCACCAGAAATGATAGTTTCTCATTTTGTATAGTTTTAAAGATATAGAAGACAACTGTCCTTGCCTTTGCTTTCTTGGTACTTTGGATTAACACGGGGCTTCTTTGAAAATTTAAACAAAGTTAAGTCATTGTTATGGCTCCAATTACTCAGTACAAACAAGGATTGGATGATAATTGAAAAGGAGCAGTGCTTTCCATTAATCACCTAGACCGTAGTGGCCCACAATAGTCTGATTTGCCCCACAGCTGATTTGTAATGAATCAAAAATATTTCTCCAATGGCAGCAATGGGGGAAATCCTGCAGGGTTGATGGGCCGCCAAAACATCCATAAAGATTTTACCAACCTCGTTGGCAGGGGCATGCAGCAAGCAGGTAGAACCTGTGAGAGCGAACTGTGCAACACGAGAGCATGTGCACACAAACAGGAGATTGTTTCATCACACACATTGATTCACATCTTCGGATCTCACATTTGTCTGAGTGAAAAGAGGATGCATTTAAATCCTCCATGAAAACCCTTGTCTTGGTTGACAGTATGCTCAGGAACACAGAGAGGTAGTGAATAGGAAACCACTCAGATAAATGGATGTGCAGCTCCATATGCATTATATTATATTAGATATACAGTGGGGCGCCTGGAGCACAAGCCAGTGGTGTTGCAAAGATTTGTTTCCCAATTATTAATAATATATCAAAACAGGAAAGCCAGGTTGCATCGATATCAACTATACATTTCCGCAAAGCATCAAAATATGATAAGGCATTAAACTCCCTGTATTAAGTGTGACTCATCAGAGGCTCCCAAGTGGAACATGACGAGGCTGAGAGAGCCCATGAATGAGAGACACTCCAACTTACTGCTCACGACCGTTCAACTCAAATCGTTGAACGGTCGTGAGCAGTAAGTTTGATTTGATCGTCAAATCAAAAATGTTGTCGTTTACTTTGAGATTCAAATCTGCAACGTGTCCTCTCATCCTCCCCCAAAAAAACTGTGTTAAGAAAAAAGAGAGATTAGATTATATGGTTTTCTTGTGGATCTTGGAGGTGATTGTGTGATTGTGTTCATGCCACTAAGGGTTTAACATCCTGTCGTGGTGTGTAACACTAGACTCACATGCATGACGTTGCACTATTCAAAGTGGATGAGCAGTGTTTAACTGTCATTCCCTGGCTAAAGCCTGGCTGACTTGTTTCTCTTCATAAATCCATTGGAACATGTGAACGTTTATGTGACCAAACTGTGAAATTGGTTCTATTTAATCTGTTTAAGCCGCCAGTGGCTCCACAAAGAGCAAATTAACAAAGATCTGTGTGCTTCACATATTAGACAAACTTGTCTAACTTGTCGTGGCGTTAGCTGATCATATCTGGTTACAAGCCGGATTCACACAGGTAAGGTGGTCAAACCGCTGCAGGGCATGTTTCTCTGGAGGGCCTAATGAATAATTAAGAGGCGGGGCTTATATGAAGAAGTCCATTAAGATGCAGAGTCACAACGGTCTCCATGGGAGTGGGGACACATTATCAGAATCACGTCTCCTTCGCCAACACAACAGCCAACCGAGCACAGACTTAGGCCTCGTACACACCTTGTGTTAACTTGTGGTTTTTGTGATCCGATAAGAAGTGGACAGAATTGAACAAAAGTGTGAACGCACCGAATGTGGTCGGGGACACGTTTGTCCACATTCTTGGTACATTCCGGGAGAGGATTGATTGGCAATGAGGGATTTCTCTTTCCTGGATTTGGTTTTGAAACCATATTTGAAGATGATTTGAAGATGATATGAAAACCTGTATCATCTTCAAGTGTCTGGGTAAGAGGAAGGTTTTCATGGCATCATTAAAAGGGATTTTTTATCAATTGAAATTTCAGCACAAATACAGAATGAGACTGAAAGGAACCTCTTCGCCATCAAGGGCCCTTTCACTTTTCTTTGTACATCCTCTGAGGGTCAATTCATTTCGGATAACTGTTTGTTTGTGTTGTCCTGTCTTTAGAGTCGTGATGTTAGACACAAACCTCCCTGCTAACCGGTGGGTCGTTGGGGTCAAGGAGTTAACGGCTGTCGTTACCTAACCCTCCATCTATATGTGTCACTAACATCACAGGAGATAGGGTGGGGCTGGTAGCGAGATAACAGAAGTGAAAACTGAATTCCCTAGTACCTGTTTTTCCAGGATGACAAGTATTTGCCTTCCATGAATTGCATGACTGAGAATGTTCACAGATTCAACAGTCAATTTGTCCACATTAATTATCTGAACAAATATGCTCAGTTCCTCAAGTTTATTTTACAAATGCCAGAAATGGGTTTGGCAAACTCACAAGCACATTCAGAGGTCACAACAGGCTTTAGTTCGTACAAAATGAAAATGCACAGTGTTCCTGTTTGCAATGGACTCGTGGGTGAGACAGACAAATATCACAGAGTCACTCCGATACTCGATATTGCCTCAAAGTCAAGATGACTCTGATTCAAGTTGTGGAATCAGAAGGGCATCTGATTTCTAACAGGGTGTATTAACATTCATTTTCATTGATCAACGGATATAATTATATTCTTGACAAGCTTTTAAAAAAAGAAGACTGCTGGTAACCACCAAAAGAAAGCTCTCACCTTACCTGAGAAGTCAAGCTATATGAAAGCATTTCTATATTCAGGAGAAGAGTGGATACCTTTTCAAAGGGGATCCATAATTGATGGGCTAGGCTAGATTTAGAGCTTATTCACTACTTTCTTTGGTTATACAACAAGCTCTCAGAGTATTTTATTTTAGTTCAGTAGACCGCTTTCTCTTTTAGACCTTGACTATCGCTGCGGAATAAATAGACCTTCCCCTGTCCAGCTTCACCTTTATGGAATTTGCCGCTAAACTACACTTACAGAGATATTTTCAGCTTCAATCACAGATGCAGAGGAAATGGACAGAGCCCTTACCTCGCCCAGCCATCTGGCCTGGTCTTAACAATTCAGCATATGACAGAACAAGGTCAAAGGCTGTGTGATTAGGACTGTGCTGAAAATATATTAAAGCCGTAGATGATTAATTTGACAGTGATGCAATATCATTGTTTGCTTTGAATCCCTGTGACATTACCATAAACCAGAGTCATCTGCGGGGACATTGAACCAAGGAGCCTTGATTGCTGAAAGATAAGACAGATAGCAATTCAGTGCAAACATGGATTTTGCTATTGCCCGGAGTAATCCTGTAGGTATTTGTTAATCTGAAAAGGTGTTTTTTAAAGATGGAAACGGGAGAAACAAGGCTGCCTCAGTTATGTTAATGCTAAGTCCTTGGAAATTGGAAATAGACTTTACAGGGAATTCTCAGCAACGAAATGTAATCTTTTGTTTTTGGTTCCTAGTATCTATCTTCTATGAAACTGTTCTCAGACATGTGAAAACACACAAAAAAAACCATTTTGCAGAACTGAAAGCCACCTCGTAAAATGTCCAGAGAATGTCAGAGTAAGCATATGTGAGGTAAATATCAACACAATTCACGCTGTGTGTGTTCATGACGTCTCTAGAACGTGACGGATGTGAAACTTTACGAAGACAAATCTCTCAGGATGAGAAAGAGGCGTCTGAAACGTGGAAAGCGCAGATGTCGATGTGCTGTAAGGTTATGAAATGTCTCTCCTCCTCCTGACTGGGTGCATTCTTGACAGAAAAATGACCAACCATCTGCTGGACCTTCTAGATCCATATGTTTTTACCATTTCCTACTAACGCCTTGATTAAAAGCAGATGGTGTCAATTTTACTTCCTTGTGCGACTTCAGAAAAGCAATTAGCTGCACCAGACTTGCGTGTGTTATTTTGTTTTTTACATTTGCACCTCATTTAGATGATTTTTAATTTAGATTCAGATTTCCTCTTTCAGTAGTTTTCCTGGTAAACGCTTTTCTCCTGTGAAGGTCACCAATGCAAGGTGTGAAACGAGAAAGCTGTGAAACTGGAAGGAAACCTATTAAAGCCAAATTGAATAAGGCCAGACGAGAGAGGCAGCAAATTGATGCATCCCTTAGAAAATAAGCATCATTTTCATTTTCTCATTTTCTTTTTTTGTGAGATAAAAAACTGCACAGTCACAGTTATCACGTCCATCTTTCAAAAACATTTTAATTTCCTCCTCGTTTCATGTCTGCCTCTGCTTATCACTGCTGCAGAGTGTTCGACACCATCAGCCGAGAGACGAATGCAGTTTTCAAGCTGAAATTTCAGCTCGGCTGTCCCCCGACAGGAGGAACTCCTTTGTAGCAGATCTGGGAGGACAGCAGTTTCTCCCAGGCTTGAATGATTCAATTGTCTCTGCCTCCACCGCCTCTCGAACCGGCAGGGTTTTTATGTGCTACTTCTTCCAGCAATGAAAAAATCATTCAGCAGGTTGTTACGTTATCATCTCAAGTTGCAAAGGATCATATATTCTGCAACCTTAGCTGGCTGTCAACACACCGACTTCCACTGGGCCGCTGCTGCCGAGAGCCAGAGGGCTCCCTGCCAGACAAATTAAGATCCTGAATCAGAAAGGAGGTAGCAGAGAGGAGATGTATGCCCTGCTGCGTGTGTATTGTCTCTATATGTGCAGATTATAGACCATAGCGTGATTGGAAAGCGTCTTAACATAAAGAGGGATGTTGCGGGATCAGTTTGTGTCTTAAAAAAGACCGATAGGCACAATAAATAAGGCCAGACGAGAGAGGCAGCTCTGATTTGAGAGTGTGTGTCTTCAGAAACCGTTGAGTCAGTGTTCCGTGTCGATTTTGGCTCGCGATTCTAACGTCGATGTACCGCGGGGTTAGTCTGAGCAGCTCCCCCCCCCCCCTCTGATAAACAGCCCTGGAGCCTCCCACCCTTGTCGGCGCCCGAACCAGTGAGCTCTGCCAGCCTTTTGGTGCCCTCCTCCACCCGAGTCCCAAGCAATGAGAGACATCCGATGTTATCAGCGCTGCAGATTGCACAGCGCCACTGCCAAGGGCTTGTCTCATGAATTCACAGTGCGGTGCAGAGATACACACAATCTCTTTTTTTCCTCCACACATATAAAACAAGAGTTGATTTGGGGATTTGCATTTTTCCTCCTTATAGATTTCGCAGTATATTTTCATGCTTTGTTGAAGTGTAGACAAAGACCCCTGTCCACACAGAGGACAATCACGAGCCTTTGTCTTGAATGAATGAGCGGTTATGGTGTGTCATAACCTGCTGTGAGATTCCAGCCCTGTCGGAAGCAGCTCGCAGCTGTCTCTGACCTATTTCTGAGGCTGATGGATATAAGGTGAAAAGAGCCCTTTGTGTTTCTGCCTTTTGTGTTTCTCGGGGAAGGTGCTGCTGATAGAACTCACCTCTGCTCTGCTTCAGACGCAATAATATTAGTCTGAGGAAAAGACGGATAAAGATGATTCAAATGTGAACAGGTCTACTGCAAAGTTTTGGCATCGGTTGCGGCGGCCGTGGTCTCGAACTGGTTGAAAGAGCATAAGAAAGACGCGGTTGAAATGCAAGGCTGCAAAAATACATCCCCTCCCCTCACTTAGCCTCATTTACAGCCACAGCAGTTGAATGCAGATGAGAGAACATCTAACATCTATTTTCTTCTGGCTTGATTGCGTGCTTGAAATTTCCTTTTTTTGTTGCTCAATGCCTAAAGCCTGGGGAAATGATTTAGTTGTGTGTATATATATATATATTGCTTTGAGGTCAGTAAAGACCTGATGAAGTATTTAACAGCCCCACAAGTGCTGTAGGGCTTTCTCTCGTTTTGCATTATGGGCAAAGGTTTGATGGTTTGGGCGAAATGTGTTGATACCAGCTTGGTTGTGTTCAATCAGCAATAAAGATAGCAAGCATGGAAATAGCGTATTTCAGTTTAATGTCTACATTAATTAGCCTGCTGGGGTTTTTCACACTGTGGAGAAAGGGGATGTGTATAATATCTAGAAATGTGATATTGGTTGAATAAGCGTTTTGCTTTTATCTCAAATTTGTTGACAAGGAATCCATGTGGAAATGTGTTGCCCTGAAGCGTTTACACAGGCAGGTTAAGTTGTGTTAACATAGAACTTATTTGCAGTCAGTATGTTTGAGGTTAAATAAGTAGTCTTTACTTATAATTATCACTTCACATGAATTATTTATTTTCTTGAGGCTTAGTTATATTAAGCTTAACTCACAAGGTAGTATTAAATACAAAATGTCAAGCTTATAAGTGTATATATAGTTCTCAGATACTTAAATAATTGTTTTTGACAAATGAGTTATACATTGCTTTGCTTCCTACACTGTGGCTGCCTCTCCAAACTGCGGGCTTGGCGACCGCCATCTCCTGAAGGTTGAAGGACTTTATACAAATACACTTCAAATAATCCAAGTCATCCCTTTAATTACTGTTACAACACTGAGAAGTTTTCACAATGAGAACAAGCAGGCTTTACAGAAGAAAAATACTTCAGTGTGTCACCACATGTTCAAGAACTAACAAACAACCCATGTTTTTATTTTCAAAAACCTCAATGTCTTGATTTTCAACAGCACAAAAGTTAGAGATACTAATTTGACAAGTGTAAAAATATGTAACTGCCAGGACCATCCAGTCCATGGCAGGCTGAGAGAGGTAATTTACGCGTTGCCACAAGTGTGCGTCTACAAGCAACACATTGTTAAAGCAACTTTAATGATTGTGTTGAGACAACGGAAAACAGAAGCAGAACAGCGTGTCAGTAACAGGATAAGTGTTTGTGATATTTACAGTAGCTCAGACGCTCACCACAAGAGACAGAATGCAAACACCTTCCTCAAAGTGTATCCACCTCTTCACTCAGCAGCCCTGGTACTGTTGGTAGGACTCAAAGGGAGACAATAATGTTTAAATCAATGAGAGACAAGGCCCAAACCTTGACCATGTGACACCAGCAAAACAGGGAGGAAACCACCCCCGACCAGACAGTTAAACCATTCCAAACTACCAAAATTGGCATCAAAAACAAAAGTAATCCCTCAGGAATCCAGCTGAAGTTTCCCCAACATTCAACCAACCAGGTCAGTTTAATCAGACCCTTCAGACGGCTTCTTATTCACAGGAAACCCGTGGGTCCAGAAAGTCCCTGCTATTCGATTACAACCTGAAAGCCACAGATATGATTCAGAGAATAGAGCTGTTACCTCACTTTCACTGGGATTACCAACAAAGCCTGAAGGGAGAAAACTCTAGAAACCAAATGACACTTTAGACCCAAATGTACAATGAACTAACACCAGGGTTCAAATAAGACAGCGACAAAGGGACAGGAAGATTGATATTGTTTGATCCCATACAGTTTTAAACCAGTAGGTCACCCCCCTACTGATTATTAATTATAATTAAAGTAAGTATCACCTAGTTATTATTAACAAACATTATTTTCTGTTCCAAGCTTCGACAATAGGAGCATTTGCAGTTTGTCTCTTGTTTTATCGTTAAAATATGATTTTTTATTTTGAGTTTTTGACTCTTGATTCAGCCAAACATGCAATGTTTACCGTTTTGTAGACAAATGCTTGATCGGTTAATTAGTACTTAAGATAATTGGTGATTTTTAACCCAACATTCGTTGTGGAAGGGCTAAAAAGGGTGAAAAGAACAGAACAAGCATATTTAAGATTCAATTTGCATTTCTGCTTGTCAGAAGATGGATTGTCGACTTTCAAAATGTTTATATTCTCAGGGAACTATAAACTCTCTTACATAAATTCCAGACTGCAGCATCAATCATAGACGTCCCACATTCTGAGCGAGACAAGGCTGACTCTGTGTCGCTTCTGCTTCCAGAATAGAAGTGTTTTTTATTATCTTGTTTTTTAGCAAGAAGCCACAAGAAACACTTAATCTATATCACCAGAACCGACAGTCAGTTTAAAAGAGAAGATGTGATACTGTGTCATAGCTTTTAAGTTATTTTCCATGTGTAAAAAATGAACATTATCTAACAAAAATAACGCTGAGCCCGTCCCAGTCCCCAGCTCCGACTTCTCCCATCTCGTCAACTGGTGTCACCGCTCTGCGTTCATCCCGTAGAACCTCTCACTCAATGACCTCCAGTGGGGACACGGTGTCCCTCTGTGCTGTGTGGTCCACTGCAGCAATAAACCAGCTGCTCTGCGTAAGGTAACGTTTGTGAGGTCCGTTCTGTACTCACTTTCTGAAGCCTCCCGTTGGCCAACAGAATTCAAATGAACTCGTGGCTGTGAAGTGAATTCTCACACTTTGAAATGAATCCTGTTGAATCACAGTTTAACCTCAGAGAAATGGTCTGGTCATAGAGGTCGTGTTGTGCTTGAAATCAGATTCCAAACATTGGTACCTATCGGTAAAATCAACGGAATAACGGCTGGTGGTGCTGAGTCACTCTGATTGACAATTTTTGATTTGTCATCACGTGCATGTGGGACTGGCGGTGGGGAGAAGACACACCCTCTTTATCTGTGTTCAGCAGACAAACCAGCTAACCACTCATCCCTCTTCCCTCCCTCTTCTTTCTCCATCTCTCTCTCTGTCTCTCTGCAGGATGCGACAGGTCAGATTCGCTCCCTCGTGTTTCTCCTGAGCGATGACGATGGTTCGGAGGGAGAAATCATGCTGGTGAGGCGAACCAGCCGCAGTCCAACCCTGAAAACCCACCGCGGATACACCAACTGACACGACCATGCCCCGTTTGCCCCCTTGATTCTCCTCCCCTGACCTCCACACCTTCCCTCGGGCCTGATAAACCCCCCCCGCCACAACCCACTCCTGTGAAGCCAGCATGGCGACACCCTTTCTGTGGAAGCTGTCCTCCCAGAAGCTGGGCTTCTTCCTGGTCAGCTTCGGGTTCATCTGGGGCATGATGCTGCTGCACTTCACCATCCAGCAGCGAGCCAGCCACGAGAACAGCGCCGTGCTGCGGCAGCAGATCCTGGACCTGAGCAAGCGCTACATCAAAGCTCTGGCTGAGGAGAACCAGAGCGTCATGGACGGGCCCTATGTCGGTACCATGACCGCTTATGGTGAGTAGCCGGCTCATGTGACCCAACTCACTCAGACTTTAGAGTGAGTTGCTCGATTCCGAACTTGATTGTAATGCAGTATCTTTTTAATATGTATCCTCAAACAGGTTTTTCCAGCTTGACTTGCTGGATCAGTTATTACGATTCTTCAGCCTGCAGGTCACGAACAGCAAGCATAAACTAAGCTCCAGCCTGCTGTTATCATAGTTAATGTACAGCATTAACTGGTGTTACATGATCCATACTTTCATTTATCATCATGTCGTCAACAGAGAGCAGAGTGGGGTTGTAGGGCTGTTCTTTGCTCTCTCCCTTCCTTTTTAAAATGAAGATGGAATAGTTCTATCGCTTTCACGAGAAAAACCTGTCAGTGAGATCTTACTATGATTCAGCGACATTGGAGCTTAATAATGTAATAGCACAGGTCCAGAAGAACCTTCGATAAGTTATTCATGCCATTAATAGACCCGTATGGCTCGATGGGAGGCTTCATTAGAAACCTGAGATGGGAATTGATTGTTCTCTAATACCCAGAGAAACAACAGGATACAGTAAAGCTCCTGGAGATTAAATCAGCTCCCTGAGAATGTGGAAAGAAACGAAGCCTGGGGGGGGGGGGCACTTGAAGAGAGCAGTGCGGTATTTGCATAGAGTTCTGAGATTACGTTTACAGGGCGTTTGGGTTTATGCAAGCGTGGAAAATGTCAAGCAGCTCAAAAACCTGAGCTGCTTATTGAAAAGCAAACCTTGACATCTGGCATATTAAATCACAGAATTAGTCATGTGTAATTCAATAGGGCCTGGTATTATTAATAAAGGATAAGCGAGGAAATAAATATCTGCGTAGTTGGAGTTATCCTTCTGTAAATCAGGCGATTCATTTGGGTGAATATGTCCGAACCCACGTCCAGAGACTTTCCTGTGATATCAGTCCAACTTTCCAGGGAACAGCCTCCTGTCCGGTTTGTGTTGCTGTGTTTTTATGATGGATTGATTTTTCACGGTGCTGTTGGAGCTGCGGCACAGCCTGCTGACCGCAGTCCAATATCACATCAAAATCCATTTCATGTGCTTGATTAGATAGGGGAGGCAGCAAGATCCTCGGCGCTCCCTGTGTTCACTCTTCGCCTGATGATTTGCCTTGATACGATTTGTAATGAGTTTAGGAGGAAACAGGGTTTTCCTCCGCTGCCCGTAAATTACACATGAAGAGCTAATGCATGTGGATTTAATATTGGATCTGCTGAAAGCCTGTTGGAAGCCCAGTTGGAGCGTGGTGTTATTGTTTGGACTGTTTGTTAGAAACCTGTTGAAAAGCATGAAATGTCGTCTGAGTATCAGGCAACTCGAATGTTGTCGAGTGGTTGAAGACAGGTTCGTCTGAAAATGATTTACGATGATTACAGCAATGTTTTTTTCAAGCTTTATCTATTTTTTTCCAAAACTCTTCCCACTAGTTGCTATTTTAAAAGCATCTGTTAAAGCATTGCGATTTTACTTTCTTGAAAACCTGAGCTTATCACTTTTATCATCTTTTAGAAAATCTCATTCTTTGAAAGGTTCACCAGGTGCCTTTTTTTAACTCAGAAACAAAATGTCATAGTTTATTTTGACTACTTATAACCTCGGGAGCAAGGACACTTATAATAATCACGCTAACAATAGCTATCTTTTCTTAAAGATCACTTTCCGAAAGAGATAAAACAAAACACAGTGAAATACTCTCACATACAGCTGCTCCAGAAGATTTCAAGAAACTGTCTGGACTTTGGTTCACGTCTGAAGGCAACTAAGGAGATTCCATGAGTTATTGGATCTGTGCCTGTGGACAACATCCCTCCACTTGAACCCTTCTTTCTTTACGATGCTGTCATACCATCTCCCTGCCCCTCTGTGAGGTCACATGAGGAGGAGAGAGGATACAACCTTTTCCTTTCCACCCTTCCTGAAACTGATCTGCGTGTCTGGGCGTGACAAGCCACCTGACTCTGTTTCCTGTCTCTGCACTTGTTCAGCGTCTTTGGTGGATTTCGTTGGTGGCTTGGACTCGTATTGCACTTGTTCTCTCTGCTGTTTACCGAGAACTCAGGGGAATCCAGCTCCCTGCAGCGATGGCCAGGGGTTGTCTGAGCTCATATCGTTGGTGTTATCCTCAGTGGAATTTGGATTTGGAGATCGCTGCCTTACAGATGACGATAAACCATCGGGATGAATGTCATAGTTGTCAAGTCTTGGCCTTAATGAGCCATGCCGTGTCATGACACCACTCTTAAAAGCAAAGGGAAGTTCAGGGTGTTTGTTGCTGCTGGATTAGTTTTGCAACTGCCTCACCTTGTTAAGAAATATTGAGACAAGCAGAAATGTGTCCCTGGGCTCGCTATTACTCATCTGGTTACCCAGCAGCTGTGTCAGTGTACAAGAGGACAAAAAAAAAAAAAAGTTTTCATTATTGCACTTTAGACATAGTTTCCACCGCTCAATGGAGGCAGGCCCATGTCCTGGAGTTGAGTGTTAAATCTGGACTCAACTCTTCTTGCCCAGTGCCGTTTGTTCAGATAGCTTGGCACGGCCACAGAGCTTCCCGTCTGGCGTCCCCTTGGTCCCACTCGGCTGATTTCTGTATATATCGACTCCTCCCGGGCACGCGCAGCTCGTCCAAATCAGACAAACGCTCGGGCATTCGTCTTCACACGAATCGGGCTGGTGCGCCGTGCCAGGCCCCGTTGGTGCCCTCGCCAATCTCTCTGACGTGATAAGAACCGGCGTGTCAAATGCATCACAGTGAGGGAAAATGTGGCGCTCGTATGTGATAGACAAGCTGCAATTATCGTCATCTGAGGAAATCGAGCGTGATGGTCCCTGAGTCCGGCTCTGAACACATACAATAGAAGCCAATGCATAAATGATAACATGTGGGTTTGAGGAGTTCCTGGCTGCAGAGAGATGCCGTTTGCAAATATAATAATTGTGATGCTGCCTGGAGAAGGTACAGCAGCTCGAAACAACTTAACATTTCTCTAAATGTCAGTGTAGTGGCTGCAGGTTACTGCGTCAGACAAATGCCCACTCTGCCATTAGCTGTGTCCTATGCAGAAACATGCTCCTGCACAGAAAGATGCCCACAGAAATGCAAAGACCCAAATTAAACAGCAAGGTCACTTGCAGAGACGCTGCGGCTCCTATTTTGCATTTAAATAAGCCTCAAGCCGGAAGCCTGCAATCCAATGACTTGTCGTGGAGGGAGATGGAGATTGAAATGTCGCCGAGCAATTTCCCCCCCACTCCAGGCAGCTGCGTCATTTACAGGAAAGAATTGGACGCTTCCTTGCTCCAATAATTAATCATGGCTGATTGGAATCAATCAGAAGAATCTGTACAGTTCAGGCAGAATTTCATCAAGTATCCTCGGCAGCTTCAGGAAGGTTTTTGTCTAAATTTAAGCCCCTGAAATACAAGTAAAAGGGACATATTGAGATTTTAAAGAGTTGAATTCAAACCACTTATTTTCAGATGCTAAAATTGTTTGTCAATTACAATCGTTACTGGTGGAGAAATAAAGAATATTAATAATTTAATCATACTCCTTCTTGCAGACTTGAAGAAGACCCTAGCAGTGTTGCTGGATAACATCATGCTGAGGCTGGGCAAGCTAGAGTCAAAGGTAGAGAACAGCTACAACAGTACAGTGGGAAACCTGACAACTGGCACCAGCACGGCCATTCCCAGTGCCACCAACTCTGAGAAGGTCAACGTGGCAGGTATGTATTGTGTTTTTTCATTTTGCTGTGTCTGCCTATGATGTTTTAAAAGAAGGAAAGCACACGTATTTGCCTTAAAGGAGACATTATACTTTTTGTGCTTTTCCAATTTGTGTTCTATGTTTTTTTGTGTATGTAAAACTACTGTGTTGTAGCTCTTGGAGACATTTGCATTTCAAAGGCAGAGGATGAATAACAATTATTATTAACAGACTTTCCAATTATCATCTGTAGAACAACAAAATGGAGAAAAACAAGAGAAGCCATTTCATATTCCCTAGAGCAAGAAACATTCCCAAGGCATAAAACCAACTCAGTCAGTATTGCCCTGTGCACAGCAGGCACTTTATAGCAGTAGACCGCATCCTTGGACATAATTCAAATAAGGCCCTTGTTCACACTGCATGACCCGTTTTATTAGTTTTCATTGATTTTCCTGCCAGCACTCCGATGATGAATTCAGCCCGGTTGAGAGAGTGAGGTGTTGGTTTTCCTGGGCTCCTGGTGGGACCTGCTCTCAGCCCTGTGCGCGGCGTTTAGCAGGAGGAATGTGGAGTCTGTGCTCGGGAGCAATGCATGCAGGGATGGATTAAGCCGATGGGGTCGCACAGAGTCACGTTTGAATGGATCTAATCCTCATGGAAGCTGCAGCGCTGCCGTCTCTTATCAAAGGTTGATGCTGCCTTTGTCAGGTTTTCCTCTTTTAAAACCTCCAGTAGGATAACAGGAAGTTCTCTTCATTAATGGACATGAGCTGTGTGTGGAAGTGACTGATCATTATCAAGACAATTAACATCAGAGCCTGTCCTAGACTTTCAACACGAGGCCGTGTGAGGATTACATACAGTACCTGAAGCTCTTTGACAGAGTGAGTGTATTACTTGTTCTTTATTGAGCAAGTGAAGGAACACAGTGTACAGGTGTCTCTTTGTCTAGTGTGTGTGTGTGTCTGTACCTACACACCTGTCAAAAGTATTTTCAGGTGTGTGAAATATTTGTAAGAACAAAGGTTGAGGCTGCATGAAAATGAAACGTCTATGTTTTCCTTTCACAAACACCCAGCGCAGCATCAGGATGCTTAATCAATCATTCACAGACGTGTCGCAGACAGGCTGGAAGTCTAGTCAGACCTGAAGTGCATTTCACTGGATTGGTTTCAGACAGAAACAACAGAAGGGTTTCCTGTAGAACAATATTCTCAGTAAATGTCAGCTCTCAATCCAGCCGCTGTGGACACCAATCACATGCACTGTTGTCGAGCTCCACTGTTCTGTGGCAGTTGTGCCTCAATCCGTGACACATGTCAATAAAGCTGAGGCGCCCTGTTTGCTTCACACTTCCTCCCGTACCTCGAGAGGCGACATTTGGATCCTGAATGCAGGTCAAGCTGACAGAGTGGCGCCCACATCTCTCTTGGAAATGAACTAAAGGCGCCAAGCACTCCAGAGTCTCCACTAGAGCATGTCTCCTGTCTCGGAGTGGGTGGCAGGCAGCGCCGTTGCCAGCTTGGCCAGTGCTCCTCCTTGACTGTAAGGCAATTACAGAGATAAGACTCTGGACAGTGAGGGAACATGCCTGCCTTTCAGAGAGGCTGCTATCAAGATGGAGTGGAGCAGCAGCCTTGGGACCGCGTTATTTCCACCTCAATTGTATACATTTTAGCCAAGGACTCTGGCATGTCAAGGCCCATCCCTGGGCCTTGTTAGTATTCTCAATTTGTGCCTGGATTTTATTCTGTCTGGCCCAGAGTCGAGGATGGGTTGAGGGGAAGTTTCCATCCAAAATTAGCACGCACATTTTTTTATAAAATCTGGGAAGAGAAAATGTGAATTATTGTGTGTTTCCATCCACTACTGTTATGTAAACAGATGGAGTTAGACACACAGGGAACTAGTGTTGACATACATTCTCCAGTGATGTGTCATTAAACTACTGCAGAAGAAGATAGTGTTGTGGATTCTGCTTGACTCATACAACTGAGTTAACACCATCAGAACGTGTAGCCTCCTAACGTTCAACTGACAGCCTAAAGGTGTATACTGAAACCCCCCGATGACCTTGGACTAAAGGGGCTGGGATACCTGTTGATACTGGATGCAAGAAAGATTATATGATAACAGCTATCACACTGTTGGGGGCCATTAAAACCATTGACGTACACCCCAAATACTGTCTTTTTAATCTATTACCGATTTAAAGATCATAGGTTGTCTCACTGTTTTATCAGAAACAAAGCCTCACACCTCACACTGAGCCTCATGTTGACCTCTGTCATTATGCCACCAACATTATCTCCACCGAGTCGCATGCCACTCAGCTGATGGTGTGAACAAACAGCTGTGCACACACTGAGGAACACTGTCGTATTCTTTTGATCTCACAAAAACATGTGACCTTCCCTCGCAGTGAAAACCACAGTGACTGTTTGAGGAGCGGTGTTAACACACCACAATTCTTCCGTTCTGCCTCGCGAGCTCTGCCTTTGCACAGGAATAGCTTCGGCCTTGTGCAGCATCGCATTTAGCCGAGGGCAGCGGGCACGGAACACCCTTGTTGGATGAAAACAAGTCGATCTGGCCTTGGTCGCTGATAAGCAGGAGGCAAATGGGACTCTGTTCGACAGCCGCCTGTGATACTCTGGCTTGACGTGTCCCACTGATGAAGCTGATCAACCTCCACAGGGGTGTTTCATCTCTGGGCCTCAAAGACACCCCATTACAGAAGTAATGAATGGTCAGCTGGTTGCTTGCAGCTACGATGTATTTCTCATCCCTTGTGAGTGATTCAACTTGTCGACGTGGCCTGAATCTCTGCTGCACTGCCGGGGACACACGGCTGATTCGCAGTGCTCAGTCTCCGTGACACAGTCGCCTTTTTTCAGTAAACAGGGACCTGTGCCTTCACAGCTCAGGGCGTCCTCACTGCTCTGTCTCTTTCACCTATTGATCCCGTTGCAACTCTGTTTGCCAGTCACAGTGAAAGATGAGATCCGAAGCCTTAATGTCAACAAAGGAACGAGACGAGGATAGAATTTCAGATGCCGAACTTGTTACGTCATTGATCCCTGACCTTTATTGTGCTTTCTAGACATTTCTCTATGCTCTTACTCGCCCAGAGGAGGAAGACAAGGTGGATTTCAAGGATTCTATTGAGTCGGCATTCATTTTATACTGAAAACACCTCATGGGCCTCATTCCTGGATTCAGAGCAGAGTCTGTTCTCTCCATTATGTTATAGAGGGTCTGTTTACCTCCTCATCCTGCAGGTCGATACTAATAAAGTACACACGTACACATGAACCCACTCGGTGCTGATAAGTAACTGAGATATGCTGTCAGCCCCTGCATGCTGTAAAACACCAGCGTGAATCCAGACACTCATCACCCTGCAGGCTAATGTAAATTACACAGCAGAATAATTACTGAAAGCTGCAAGAACTTGGGTTCAAGCCCCAAACAGTTTTATTATCATTTTTCACGAGTAATAATATTAATAGTTTTTCCTCTACCACAGTTTAAAGCCAGAATGAACTATAGAGACATTATGACTTGGCCTATTAACTGGAAATGGTTTCCGAGTTCAATTGGCGAGATGGTTTTGCAATTCATGGCCAAAAATGCCGTAAAAAAAATCTGCCATGATTGAATGACATCTTTTTGAATTTTTATTCTGTCGGGGATCATTCAAACAAGATAATTAAAAGTTGTATAAAGCTTGTTGATTTCTGGTTTTTGGAGTTTTCACAATATCGACCAATTAACTTCACCAGGGTGGATTTTGGGGAATTTACATTAATTTTATATCCATTTTAATTTCCTGACAAGTTACAGAAATATAACGTGTCTGCTGTGGCTGCCTCTCAGTTAAAGCCACATTCTGCCAGTATAATTTAAAGCAGCAGGAGATGGCAAAGCTCGGTTTACAAGCAATTTAATTATATACATAGTTAAGAGAGTTTATATAGAGGCTGTTGTTAATTAAGTAAGATCATGGAGGGTAACACACACACACACACACACACATTGTTGAAGGTATTTTGAATCCAGCGAGCAGATGGAGGACGCCTCTGCCAACAATAGAAATCGTCTAATGCATGTCTCACCTCCTTTCTGGTATTTCAGCGTTATTGAATCATAACTTTAATGTTCAGGTCTAAGTTACTATGGTAATCATTGTAATGCCTCTGTGCCGTGAACAGCCTTTGGCCTGAGGCATCACGTTGCCCAGTTGTGCGTTTGTCAACTCGTCCTTCCCCTTTTGAACACGGCAACGGCTCGAGGGAACTTATTCCAATTTGAATCAAACGTTCAGTTGGACACAAAGATTAGATTTTGGTGTTTGGCGTTAACGTGATGTATCAGGATCACCTGCAGGGAGTTTCATTACATGTAGCACAAACATTCACTTGGACTAAGGGGTGAGCTGATTTGAATTTGGCTGGTAAGATGACCTCCTATGATTCTGGGAAATACATTAATGCTGACTGAAACTCTACTGGTTGGTAGAGGCAGGCCGGTAATTCCAGTTTAGAGTGTCTTGGATTACATCACTAAGTTATGTTTCGTCATTTCAATCACAAAAAAAGGACAAGGTGTCTCAGTCAAACATGAGACACCTTGTCCTTTTGTAAGCTTCGACATGTGACAGTAAAAAACTTGCCAGCCTCACATTATGAGTCTGTTTCTTGCTAGCCCACTAGACTTGACTTTTGTCGGGTTAGATGTCACGATTGTGGAGAGGAAGTGTTTCTCACGACCACATCCTGCGCTGACCTGCCTCTGCGAGAGTCTGACGCTGACTGAGCCTCTTCAGGACTTTCCCGTCAATGCACACCGACTGACAGCAAGCACGCACAGACATGCTATTCCACTGTGTGTGGACGTACTTTCTTTTGTGTAAGGAATCCAGCATAACCAGATACGTGTACGTGTGTGTGTGTGAGTTCTGTAGCTCATGTTCTGTTATTGTAGGTCCCTGGAGACCCCGCCCTTATGGAGAGCATCAGACCTTCTGAGAGCTGGGTTGTAAACAAACAGCAAAGAAGCTGCAGACAGTTTTGCTTTCATCAACTTTCCTGCCTGGCAACGCCTTACTGAGCTGTCAGGAATCATCACAAACAGTGAGGAGATCTGACCACAGACAAGTGAATTCAGAAGAACTTCTTGAAAAGCTATAATGCAAAACAATCCATCGACTCATTTTTCCCGTAGTTTAAAAAGCATATGTTGTGATGCTGCTGCAGGTTTTACTCCCTGACACGGAGGCTGAGAGCAGACTGCAGCATCACAGACATGAATGAGATTCAGCTTCTTAGTAATCGGCAGTGAAACCGTTTGAATCGATGAAATCAAAAGTGAGTTGAGGTCAGTCGGTGGAAAAACACACACATATGAAACAGATCCCTCACATTCATACACCCTTGCTCAGATATCCGGCATTTGAAAGCAAAGGAAATAAAGATTTTTCTCCTCCCCCCCTGTCTTCTGGATACTGTACTGCTCTGCTTCCCTGTGTGTGCAGCCCTGAGTCTCCTCTTTTCTCTGTATCCTCTTTCCTCCTTTGTCTCCTCTTTCGCTGTGCCAGTAATGGTCCTGTGAAGCCGAAGCCCTGCTCCTGTAGGAATACAATCTGCGCTGCTTCCTGCTACCGAAACAATATGCCCTTTCCCTGGGCCCTTTTTAAAAATACTAATCCACATGCAAACAGCCTCACATGTGCATGTGATGCACACGAACATCACACAGCACCTCCGGCCTCACGCTACTTTTTCCTCAGAGAACGTTTTTCTACAGGAAAGAGCGGGAACCAGAGGATAGAGCAGCACATGGAGACACACACACACTGGAACTGAGGGTTTAATGCAAAACTGGATTTGCACCCGATGACTAACGAGTGTGTAATCGCACAGTTGTGTCCTACAGAAAAATAAAAGCCGATCTTTTTTTGGGTTTCCTCATTATGCAGCGCTGTGGCTCGGAAGCTGCTTCTCTAATGACAACAGAGAATGTTTTCAGCTCCACTGCAGTGCCCGCCAGTTAAACTGAAGCCTCCACTCGCTCACTTTCAGGAAGTGCTCATTTCCCAGCAGCTAACCCAGAAAAAGTTTTTCTTAAAGGAAACTGTTCGAAGGGAAATGGAGCATTTGTATAAAACCTGTATGAGGCTGTGTTCAGTTTGATTTTTAAGAGCATGCGTCTCCTCACAATAAGTTCACAGCCGTGGAAGCCCAGCACGTGTCACGGCTTAAACCCCCAGCTATCCAGCGTTTGTCCGAATCAAACAGTGGAACATTAGTCGTAGCTCTGCAGCGATGAGAGCTAATCAAGATTTTCTGGCCTGCCTTCTGTCCTTGCGCTGCTCTCTGTGGCAAAATCCAAATCTCGCTCCTCGGATATTTTTGGGAGAGAGAGGAGTGGGCCGATCGGATTGCTCTCGCACAAAAGAGGGATTGATTACAGCCAGACGCTGCGAACTGTGCAGCAGAGGAAGGGAGAGAAATGGAAACTTTGTGGGCCAGAGAGCGGGGTTACACGGGGGGGGAATCTGGATCTGTTCTCCTTCTTTTTTTCTGTGTGGACCAGAGGCGGTGCGGCGCATGTGTTGTGACCAGCTCCAAACACGTGTGCTGTGCAGTGGGAAGCCCCTCTGCTGTTATTGTTGCTCCGCTGTGTACCTCTAGGTGGCGGGCTCCTCTGGAAGTGTTTTCCACTTGGTTTCGGGGTAATTTGAGGTTTGGAGGTTTCATCTGAAATGTACATTAAACCCAGACTATGTGATGTAACAATTGGATATAGATAGAGCGCTGTATGCTATTTTGATCAGGGCTGAATTTAGACACTGACCAATGCCGCATTATCTCTCCTAACATATGTCACATCATTTCCTGCTCTCCTCACAAGCTGGTTTCATGCTCCACTCGTCCCAGATGAGATAAGAGCAACAAGGGAGTAAGTATTTCAGGGCATGTGAGGAACCACAAACAAAACACAACTAATGTATCTTGGGTGCAGGGACTTCAGTCGGTGGTGAGCCAGCCATCGTTAAGATTTTCACTAACCTGCCCTGGAGCTAATTAGAAAAATGCAGACATTCTTCCACCAGGAACCAGTCCTGGACAAAAGACCTGACTTTCCTGCACAGCATATTTCCACACGGGCTCGAAGTAATTATTCATCATCAATTACTTATTGTTTTGTCAAATCATGTTAAATGCCAGTTATAATTTTCCACAGACATCTTCAAATGTCTAATTTGTTCCATAACCTCATGATATTCAGTTTTTCAGAAATGACAAAGTAGCCCCTCATCGTAAAATTTGAGAAGCTACATTTTTGGGGCTTTTTTGCTTTGATGTCACTTTGAAATAACTGGATGAAACACTTTTTCCATACTCTGCTGAAATGGCAGTGAAACCCCCACTTATTAAAAACCATTAGGGTGTCCTAATTGTTTTGATCCCATTCCAAGTCCTCTGGTGTTGGCAATCTGCCGACTCGGAGTCCAAACAGCTTCTTACATTTACCCAAAAGTTTATTGAAAATCTATCTGACACACTGACGTAACAGCTGCCGGCTACTTAATCGGGACAGCCTTGTTTTTCATCACTTGCTTGATCAAAAAGCTGAAGGTTCTGGTCCAACACTTTAAGGTTGTTAACCTTAAAGTATTGATTTGATAAAATTGAAAGAGCCAGAGTCAAATGAAACGGTGGAGCCACAGAGTGTTTAACATTGTCATCGTAGAGCCTGTAGCATTTGGCCCCATTTCTGGATAGTGAAGTAGAAACATGTTGTCAAATTTTATATACAGTCTCTGGTCTGGCGACTGTATAGATTCCTATTAACGATTTGCCAGTGTTTGACCCGGTGAGTCCAGGTAACGGCCCATCTTCTCTCCATCGGCAGCTGAGAGGACATCTTCCATCAGCCTGCCTGCCTTTTGTCTAATTGATGAGCTGCTGCTGCTGAGATGAACACAAGCTCACACACCGTTACCTCTGGCTCGTCTCGCAAAGTGCATCTAAACTTAGTGTTTCTCAAAAGCTGCACTTTTCACCCTCTCAGGCTTTTTTCCTCAGCTGAATCACTGCAGTGACAAGTTACCACTGGTGTGTAGACGATCATGTGTCTGACGCCTGTGTCTTGTCAATTCATTGGTCAAGTCTACTTTCTGTTTTCCACTGTAACATTATGATTGTGTTAATACCAGCATCACCATCTGCAGGTGCAGTACTCAACATTAGTTCGGCATCCAAGCAATCCAGTGAAAAGTCAAGAGGTCTGAACCAAACCAGGCAGGCATGAAAGTGTCCAGTGCCTGTTAATGAAATCAGTGAATTGAAAAAAAGAAAAGAGAGGAACACGAGAGAGAGAGAGAGAGAGAGAGAGAGAGAGAGAGAAACCAGATGTGCTCAATCCAATTCTGGAGTTGTTGAAGGTGGGATGACCTCATGTAGTTGGACAAATGCACCCGAGAAGGAGGGGGGGGGGGGGAGGGGGTGTATAACCCTGTGCTGTAACATCACATTGTTTTTCAGAGACGATGCTATTTAAAGGGCTATCAGATGAGCCACGCTGGGTGCTAGCAGCTCGCTAACGCTGACCTCAGTGCTGTGAGAGGCCATTGAGCGTCTGACACATGCTGGAGTGATCTCATCTGTTTTCTGCTTCTCTGAACATGCAAAGCTGCTTCTTACGCCTGTTAGAGGATGTTCAAAGCTTAAACAGATTTTAACCTCAGACATAACAACAGATAGAACCAATTGTTTCTGATTTTAAACTTGAGAACCCACACGCTTGGTGTTGAAATCCATGATTTCTGGCTTGGGAAGTCACAGAAACTTGCGTGATCAATTGTGACTCCAGAATAAAAAGAAACATGGAGGCGTATTGTTTGTGGAGGGTTTTGCACTGAACTATGTCATTTAACAGGCTCTGGATGATGTCATGACTGAGAAGATGGAGTTACCGTAACTTCTTGCGGCTTATGAATAGTTTTGCAACAGTTCAACTTAAGTTTAGAAGTGTTTCGGTAACATCTGGTTGGTGACGCTTCCTGGTTGGTTTGTGCTCTTGATGGCTACGGCAGGTTTCTGCTCACTCGCTCTGTCGTGTCATACTGTACCACTGGATCGGAGTGTCCTTGATTTCTAACGATAAATATAAACTTCTGTGACATTGAGATTATTTCTATAAACCCCTTAATTTTCTATATTCTGCTTGTGCTTCTCTATTTCTTGAATTGTACCTCGGGGTGTTGTCTCGTTTGGTTCTGATACAAATCCCTTTGCCTGCCGTGATTTGATTGGCCTCTCTCATTCCCTTTATCCACTGTTTCTTTGTATCCTGTGTTTGCATAGCCAGCTAGTATTTGGTCAGTCAGTCAGTGTTAATATGTAAGTTAGAGAGCAAATAGGCTGCAGCACAGTCAGCCTGAGGTTTGATATGAACTCTCCTGGTCAGTGGAAGCTCCTCAGATGCTCCTCGACACTCGACCAGGAAGTGTTTGTGCACTAATGTATGTGGCACCCAGTGATTGACTGTGAAGCGTTTCTACGGGACAAGTCATTTGAGTCTATTTGCTTTGTTGGAGGTGATTTAACAGCACCTCCTCCTGTGTTTGATTATGAAAGGAGCTATATTTAGTTGCTCCTTGGCAGCAGCTTCTTCTGCTTGATTAAAGCTCCACGATTTGCCTCGTGGCTTTGGTACTCGCTGGCTGACTGACTGGCTGGCTGGCCGAGTGACAGAGTGAGTGACAGGCTGCCCAGTTGCTTGTTCGTTTGTTTGTTTGGTTGGTTGGTTAAATAACTGGATGACTGAGCGTCTGAAGGACGAGATAACAACTACATCCCACTCTACGCTTTTGTAAACGGCTCAAAATCGTCAGTTAAACAAACATCAAATCACCAGCCAGGTTGTTTTTTTATAGGGAACTCTGCCAGAGCATTCATCATAGTTTGTCTGTTGGGGACTGGGATCGATTTGTTGTTGCAATTTGATGCAGATTCAAATACAGATATGAATATAGTGGATTTAAATTGGTTTTCATAGGGCGATTTGCTTTATTTGTCTTTTTATCAACTTATCATTCTATTATTGTAATTAAAAGATACATCCCTTTGCCTCTCTCTCTGGCACCCCTCTTGGAAGACGTGTGTCAAAACGTCTTCTTTAGCCTGTTCACAAATATAATGGATTCTGCATTGTGAATTATAAACTCACCAAAATTAAACATAGATTAACTATCGGGTTGCCTGTTAACAGCCTTGCCACATTAGGCTTTAGCTCGAACCACACAGTTCTCCCTCTTCTCCGTCCTGAGATGGCGAGTGAATCAGCGAATGGAAACCCATGTTGCGAGCATTCAATCTAACTGGTGATGTATTTACTCGTAGTTCTCTGTGGCAGGTCATCGCCTCTCTTTTTTATCCCTCAGTCTCATCCCGGCTTCACACCAGCCGAGGCAGCGAACCAGAGAGTGTCGGCAAAATACATCTCTCACTCTAATCTGGGTGATAGCAGAAGAGAAAGAACGGGTGGAGAGAAAACGCAGGACATTTGTTTACTGGAGCAGCTTGTCGGAGCAAATAAACTGAATCAACTATGGACATGATGCTGCCCCCTCCACCTCCACCCACCCAGCATGACCCATCGCTGCAGCCGCTGATTAGCTTCGTACACACACCTCCCTAAACACACACACACACACGCACGCACACGCACACCCTAAGACATCACACACAAACGCATAACATCAGTCCGCCAGTTGCCTCAAAGCTTTTATCTATTCGCTGCAGTCTACTGCGATGTATTATTTATATTCCAGATATAAAGGTCAGTGGTGATGACGTTAACGTTTCTGAACCGGGTATCAGAAAGGTGATTATATGAAGCGGAAGCCGGGCACGCAAGCCCTGAATGTTAATCCTGCAGTGATATTGGTTTCCTGGGATATTGAAAGCCGCGTGGATGAGCTATCACAGTGACTCCCTCCTCCGCTGCAATGTTAAAAGTTAACATTTCATAAAAGCTCTATTGTAAATGCGCCTCGATGAGCGTTTGCATCACTGTGGACTCAGCTCTGAAGCTCTTTGTGGTTTCCGTCGCAGATCACTAAGTCAAAGGTTTTCCTCCTGACTGACAGTCATCTCTAAACTCAGAGTAATGGGCAGTGTTCAGCTGTCAGTCCAAAGGCTCACCGAGATGGTGCAGCCGACCTGAAACTCTTAGATTCTACCACAAACAAGACTTCTCACATGAATGCCTTGAAAGTTTGCTCCAGACATTTTCTCGAGATTGTTCGGGTCAGACTTGTCACAGCAGCAAGAAACCTGATTACGGGGCTAAAATATCAACTCCAATAATTAGCAAGTTCACTCAAAGTCACAAATGACAACCTCACACCAGGACTAAAATAATCAACAGAGGATCAACTGAGCTATCCTCTGGGGGCCATGAATGCCCAAAGAGGTGGACGTGGCTAAAACATAGATTTAGCATGTATGGCAGGGGTCTTCAACTAAAAGTGCAAGAGGTCCAGACATCAACCCTCCTCCCCTTCTGGGGTCCGGATAATTAGAGACATACAAATATGGGCTCTAACTTTATCATGTTAATAAACATTATTATTGCACAAGGCTGCTTTTGTAACAATACAAAATCTAACACAAACTGGCAAAAATACAATTCCTATCCTAGTCAAACATGGAACAAAGTGCAATAAACATTCTGTCTTGGAATTTGCATATATGAAGACAATCATACCTATACTGGCCGCTGTAGGACATTTCGAACGGCTCAAACGCGTGCTAGAACTCTGCCTTTGCTCAACCATCTAACATGGCAGGGTAGCAGTGGGTCATTTGAATTTGCACCAACTTCCGTCAGGACTTCTCGAAGGATGTTATTAATCTTAAGAGATGCCGTCGCGCCTTCAGTGTCTCGTTGTGTATCTGCTTGTACGAGTCCTTGTTATTTCTCTGGAGTAAACATTAGGAAGTTCTTGCTCTTAAATCAGACCCAAAGGAAGAAAATGTTGAGTCATCAGAGAAATCTTATCACTTTTGCTTCACAAAAACAACCTAAGAATGGCTGCTTGTTGATCTTTGCTCGGGGACGGCAATTATTTCTGTGACCTGCTTTTCCTCCCTATTGAAACTCCTCAGACCCCTGAGAGGGAGGGCAGGCCTCGTGAGCCGGAGGACAGAAGTACTTTCTCCTGAAAGGTTAAAGGTTACACCTGCGTTGTCTCCAGTGTGAGAATACTATGTTGTGTTCAAGCTACAGACAGTGGAAGACTTTTTGGAGCTGACCCTCATGACCTTATTGATTCTCTCATTCCATCAGACCTCCTAAATGGAGCCCAGGAGAAGTGTGAGCTGCCGCCCCTGGATGGTTTCCCTCACTGCGAGGGCAAGGTCAAGGTGAATAACACACACACAAACACACTCGCACACAAGCACATCCTCTCCATTGCAGTGTCTGTGTCGCACACTTTTTTATGACTGAGGAGGTTGTTAATAAAATGAAAATAAAAGAGGAACTTGGCAGGAAGGATGACAACTCAAATAGAAAACAATGGCATCACATGTTCAGGTCACACCCGCAGTGTTTGACTGACAAATGATCTGCTGGGACATGTAAAAACAAATTACCATCAACACCACACCAGCGAAGCCTCCATTCAGTCAACCAGTATAAGGTGTTGATATGATATGCGGTGGTTTTAACGGCAGTGGTGTGGACTATTTGATTTGTGAACTGTGCTTCAGTTGGATGTTGATCAATCCAGAAAAAGCCGGGTTCTGAACGCACCTGTTTGAACTGTGTCATCTTACTGACATGAGTTATAGGTAATGATTTTAATGTCAGACTGGTGAACAATGAAAAGAGGAGCCCAGGTCCTTTCTCTGGTGCGACATTACCATTATGGATTTATTGTCACTCTCCCATTGTCGCCTGTGGGTAAAGTGGCTTCTTTTCACGAATGATTTTATGCAGGGTCTACTTTATAAACCTTCAAGTTAGCAATCATGATGAATATAATGTAACGGCACTAATGTAGACAACAAACGCTACAGAATATCTTTTCATTTCTAAATAAGAATAATAAAACAATAGGGTTAGGATTAGGGCTGTATTCACCTCCATACAGCCCTAATGTGCATATCTGGGATGGGTTTAATTTCAGTTTTAGGGACAATGGGGCCTTAGTGAAACAACGGAGTCACAGGTGTTACCTCACAAACCCAACACACAGACGTACACACATCTTCATCCAGGGTCTCAGATTTTCGGTGTGTTTGTGTGTGTTTGTGTGTGTTTGTGTACCTCCCTGGAGCTGATACAACCGTATCATACACACCATCTGCTCAGCCAGTTCCAGTCCTGCACCGATACTGTCAGCATTTCCAGCTGGGTGCCTCGCGATGCCACACACACACACACACACACACACACACACACACACACACACACACACACACACACACACACACACACACACACACACACACACACACACACACACACACACACACACACACACACACACACACACACACACACACACACACACACACACACACACACACACACACACACACACACACACACAGATAATCTGTTTTTGCTTGCACTATCCCACATTCAAATCACTGAACTGGTTTTCCACAGCAGTTTCACCGTCACCGCTCACTTTGCAACATCTGACAAATCCATTTTCTGTGGTTATAGAGCTCCTGTGTTGTCATTCCATCCGAAACACTACAATATTCATGCCTTCCACATCCAACTGAGTCTCATCCAAGCCCGTCTGCCAAGTCCCCTCTAGATGAACAGCTTGGAATAGTCAATTATTACATTTCCCCGCGCACCGCTCCCTTTGGTTACTGTCAGTCAGCATGCATGATGTACTCCGGTCAGATACCTGTCAGTCTGCATCTTAGCTGATAGCCTTTTCTCTTTGCATGTATACTGGAATGTCAGTCATGGCACAGACAAGTGGCAGCCGGGGATCAAATCAGAAGAGAGAGGAGTATTTTCTCTCTCAAGGTCAAATCTCTACAGGTTTTCACCTTTATTAAATTCTATTTCTAAGAATGTTTTTTCATCTTCGTCAAGAAGGCCACGTCTACATTGATTCATTTCCTCACACGCTCACTTTCTCTTCACTGAACAGCCAAGATCATATGCACAATGTTTGTTGAAAACTGGTTTGTGTAGGCTGTAGATGAAGTGTGCATTGTGTATTCTCTCAGCCTCACAACCTGCCCACACACCATCACACAAGCTGACTTTCAGAACGCTATTGAATCAATGGTATCAGGGCTTTAATCTTGCCTTTTCCTCCTCTTCCTCAGTGGATGAAGGACATGTGGCACACAGACTCCTGCTACTCCAACTACGGCGTGGATGGATCCACCTGCTCCTACTTCATCTACCTCAGTGAGGTGAGTCCAGCATGTTCATTCTATATTAAACATGTTTTACTGTGGACGATTGGTCTACCTGTGCAAAATGTAAGATTATATTTTGCAAAATGATATTCACGTGAAATCAGCAGAAGAAAATGCAAAAAGATTTATCAGTTAATTTCACTTTGAATATCCTAAGTTGGGCGTTAAGATAAACACCTGCAACAATTCTCCAGTCAGGTCATTTAAAAAAAAAAAAGTTAAAATAGAGCTAATTATAACACAACTATAAGAAGATCTCAAAGTTGATCTCATTTGTCTATAAATACTTTCACATGCAACAAATCCTAACTTATTCAGTCAAACAGAACCTCTGGGACACAGATGTGCTTTTCCACCGGCAGCAAGTGGATGTTGTTTGGCAATATTTTAACAGGCATTTTATTGTGCCAGTATAAAACACATGTGGCTGGAACCTCACTCACTGTGAGCTTGCTCAATCCAGAGGTGCAGACAACAGGTAGTTCTTACATGAACCACCAAGAAGGATCAATGTGAGAACCACAGGTTTGAACCACAACTGCTTTTGGTGCGACATTGGTTTGTCAACTTGTGGAAATTTTGCAAATCATACCTAGTGCACGGCAGATGAAATTAATTAATAGTTCACAGAGAAACACACTAATCCCACAATGCGGTGCACAACCACTGACACATACAACCTCAGAAAACCTTACAAAGCAACCAGATCTGTTGGATTTCTATTGATTGGTAGAATCAGGGCAGAGCATCAATGGTCCTAACATGCCGAATAACACACATTTGGTGTAAAGTGTAATGGGAACTCGTGCATTTAAACATTTTGCACCCGCTATTATTATGTGCAAAGATGCAATTAGTCCACGCTATGAAGAAAAGCTGATGTTTCACACGGTGCCCTGACAATGTTCCTGTAACCTGAGAACGACGGCGTAAAGACGGAAGCGCTAAAAATAAGAGCAAGAGGAGAGAGGGAGAGAGGGAGAGAGGGAGAGGGGAATTCATTTTTCATGAGAGCAAATTAGAGCTGGTGGGAGACGACGGTGATGGAGAAAGAGGAGATGATTAGGTGGGTGGGTGAGGGAGATGAGGGGTTGGTGTGAGCTACTTCTTGAAGAGAGGATATTTAAGCCACCGAGGCCGGACCCGGAGACGACTCTGTCTCCACACATCCTCGACAAACAGGAGAAAGACGCCACATTGTACATTATTGACGAGCATTTACATATAGAGGCTTGTGGGGACACTTTGAGGAGCTCGGTTTTGCACGATTTCTCGGTGTCACGCTACGGCCAGAAAGTCATGTCTGGTGATGAAATTATTTACGTCCTTAATTCCAATTGAAGTCTGATTTAGAAGTTGATCAAATTAGGGGGGGAACGGGTTTTAATGTTTGCTTTTCATCTTCTTTTTAATGGCTTCT
Source organism: Platichthys flesus (assembly GCF_949316205.1). Taxonomy (NCBI): domain Eukaryota; kingdom Metazoa; phylum Chordata; class Actinopteri; order Pleuronectiformes; family Pleuronectidae; genus Platichthys; species Platichthys flesus. The sequence continues at coordinate 3,688,917 of NC_084966.1, read as the reverse complement.
CTTCATCCCTGAAATGCAGCTAACATTCACTCTGGTAATGGATCGTTTCCCCGTCACCGTGTGAATACAAAACGTTTTGCTTTCAGATATCTTTAAACGCTCAAATCCTCAGCTCTGCTTCCAATACGAGCCAACTGTTTATCATTCCAACAATCCATTGTAGATCACAGCCACGATTACGATTCAGTTTGACATACAGTCTCTCTTCCACAGCGCAAAGCTATATCTTCACAATTTGTTTCATCAAGTGTTTATTTTTCGGTCGCAAGCTCGTCCTCGTCGTTGTTTTAGAGATGTTTGCTAATGGAAGAAAAAACCCTTTCCACAGATTTCAACTGTAAGGGAAAGGTCAGTGGCCTGGTATGAATATTGTAAACGAGCTGAAAGCATTGCAGTCAAGCAGAGAAGGAGCAGAGGAAGCCCCCGGCTCGCTCCGTGTGGATATAAAAATAAAACGCACAACAGCAAAAAATCCATTAAGAGGAGAAAAACCTCTTCTTCCTGTTCCGTGCACGCAGGAAACAAACAGATTGATTTTGCCACAACTAACAGTTCACATTCAGAACAGCTGCTTCCACCTCTGTGAGTCTCAGCATCCAGCCCCTGGTCATGTGATCACACAGTTGCCAAGGCGACATGCATGCATTTCCATAGAGAAACAGCTGTGATGGGTCTTTGATCCCATCACAGCTCGTCTCTTAAGAACACAGACACTCCAGCTCAAACACTCGCCATGTATAATTCATACGTGTAGACCACTGCATTAACCTTGCAGAGGGGCGAACCAGGGAGGGCAACACATCATGATGGATGTCAACAGTGGAAGGTCAAGGCTCAAGTAGCTCTGCGTGTGTGTGTGTGTTTGAGTGTGTGTGTGTGTTGTGGATTGGGAAGGAGAATACACACACACACACACACAGCTTGTCTCTGGCAGCCTTTACAGAACTGTTTTTACGAGAAAGACAGACACACTTCTCCATAACCTGCGCCGTGGTCAAAAAGAGGAAGGAAAAGCTGAAGTTAATATGTTGAAATTGGTGCCACAGATCATTCAGCAATGTCTGTTTTTCCTCTCTTTTTATGGGGGTGCTAGATTTCACAGTTATTACCTTTATTTATGTATGAGTTTTATTTAGTTATGAGTATATGGCCTACTTTTAGCTGTTAATTTGTCCAACAATGAAAACACCTCAGAGACCCACGGTAAAAAAATAATGTAGCAAATTCCAATATTAAAAGATGTTACTGTATTGCCCCTCTTTATCTTTTCTAAATCACTCATTGTTATAAATTCCTCCTGACTTTTTAATAAATTGCAAGATGTCCAACCCAGAAAGATCAAATTGAAACAGCCGGTGGTATTTGTAGCTCCACGTTACATTGCATTGATTTATTTTCATTTTTCAGAACTCATTCAATCTTCTGATGTATGGTTGGGGCTTTATAAATCAAATCCCTCACATATTGTGTTTCTTCTTGCAGTATTTGTGCACACTGAAGTTGAATTAATCGCACATACATCATCCTGCTGCTGGAAACACTCGCTCCAGCACCAAATATGTATTATTCAGTGTCTCGATGCAGGAAAACTTGGCTGGAAACGGACAATGCCCAGCTGCTAAAGGGATTTAAACTAATTTATCTGTGAGCCAAACGGTTTACATATTCAGAAGGAACCAATCGGGTTGAGGCACGGACGGATACACAGTGGTTTTGGTGTTTCCATGAGTTTAACTGACGGCAACAAACTTTATAAAATTGCTTAGAAGTTAGAAGTTTAATCAGTTTTTATTGTTTCCCCACGTTTTATTCAAAGCCAATAATCCAATTAAAAACACTCTAGTTTCCAATAAATATCTTTATAGACATGTGCAACATCAGGTCTCATTTAGCTGCTGTGCTCATCTACCTATGCAGGCTTAGTAAATATGAAGCCAGAAACTACTATCTGGCTTCATATTTACTTAGACTGCATAGTGTCCGACCTTGCTGGAAGGCAGACGAGTTCATAGTTATCAAATGACCCATGACTGTCCTGCTGTGCTCTTGTGTTTAATCGCTGGTCAAACATTGCGTTCTGGTTTGTTTAACAGGTGGAGAACTGGTGTCCTCGCCTGCCCTGGAGGACGAAGATCCTGAATGAAGAAATCGACAGGAGGGGACAGGTGAGAAACCAGAAGCCTTTCTAGGAGCTATCATCACGAGACGCTGCTTTTACCAATACATCTAACTTCCCTTTCACAATACTATGAATCACCCACATGTTGTATCATCACGAAAACAATTACAGTCTGTAACTACTTCCTGTTAGTGCCGTTTGTCCGGATTAACCCTTTCGTGTGTTTAAGTCCCTATGCATTGTCGTGTGCACTGTGGAGACAGCACACAGGACATTTTCACTATGAAAGCCTAATAGCCCTCGCACGAGTGGTTACAAGGACGAAATACACCAAACAGCGAGTTTTAGAGTTCCTTTAACTGCTGGGTGTCTGATTGTTCTTTTGAAAAAGAAGGGTGCAAGTGAGCAAACAGGCCGATCGGCAGAGTCCACGTGCCTCGATGGCACAGAAACAGTCGAGTAGATCCCACGGACAAAAAAGCCGGACTGACAGGACCTTGGGACAAATCTGGAATAATGATCTTCAATCCCTGCCAATGCTCTCTCAAATCCCACTTAAAGGGCTTCTCCGAGGCTGACAGGCTCGTGCACAGTACCAGCAACTCCTCGAAAACACACACACACACACACACACACACACGCTTCCCTCTAGGAAAGGCTGGATCAATATTAAGCACTCCTCAACCCCTCCCTCCCTCTGGATGTATCGGCAGCACAGAGCCCTGCGTGGAGGCGTGATGCCACTTGACAGGCTTTGGAGATTTTAATTCCGGCCCCGGATTTTAATAGGTTCGGTCTGCAGAAGCGATTTCCTGTCGCGATGAGGGATGCTAATGCTCCGCCACAGCCTTGTTTCAGACACCTTCAGAGTCGGTGATGGCGGCGCTCCTTCACTCCGTCTTTCTCCCTCACTGCTTTCTGCACAGTGGATCCTCAAATCAATTTCTATTCAATCTGAAATGAAGAAATAAAAACAGCTTTCTAATGAGGCCATGTTATGAGCCTGTTTTTCTATGAACTCGGCCGGAGGTAACCTCAGTTTCATTTCCTCATTCTGCACCACGTTACTCGCACTTCCAGTAAGTCGCACGCCCTGACGAGACAGGAAGGAGTTAGTACAAGATGTTGTGCACTGCATGGCTTGTTTTCTTTTTCACATTTCCCTTATTAAACATTTAGATAAGCTGGGCCCAAATATGTCCTAAAGCCTCCTAAGAAAAATCCTTATTTTCTCCTCTCCTCTTCCGTCTGAACACTCAGGCTATTTCCACATCCTCTCACCATGAATAAAGGTCTGTGCCTTCCTGGATTCAGCAGATTTTTTACTCTCCACATTTATACCGAGCCTCCTCCGATGTCTTGCTCTCGGGGGAGACAGTTTATGACGGTTATTATCACCTCAGCAGAGCCACTTTAATTCCAGCATCACTTTCTCTGACAAATAGGCCACAAAGAAGGTGCAACGTTCAACAATCATCCGTCCTCTCGTTCATCTGTAGCCCTGCTTTCTCGTCTCTATCTCTTTTAACCCACCTGCCACTCTCAGGTGGTTAAATATAGGATTTTGTCACCATGGATAAAGCTTTCATTCCTAAATATGCGCTGTTTGATTTTGAGCATGGGCTCTTAGCTGCGTTACCCGACATCTAATCGAATGGTCTCGCTCTAAGAAGTTGCCAAACCCGCTGGCAATTTGCACAACTGCAGAAGTCAATATTGCAGTTTTAAATGACAGTGGATTAAATTTGTAAAGATTGCCTTGGGATGGAGGTTAAGATGGAAGATAACACAACAAGCAACGGGTTAACAAGCAGAACACGGTGTTACAGTGTCTATGGCACATTATCTGCTCCACAGATAAACAAATGCACTGTTCATGTGTAGATTTGCCGTAATGGGAAAGTCATGATTTCGGATTTCTGGTTTTTTAACGTCTGCCGTTTCTGTGGCGTCTCTGTGTGCAGGCCGAGTTCCGCACCAGTTTCCAGGAGCTTTACCGGGTGATGTCACAACGGGAGGAGTTCCGCTGGATGATGCTGAGGATCAAGCGCATGGCTGATCCGTGGGTCGCCGCCATCCGCTCACTGGCCTCCAAGCAGAACCTGGCCAAGCGTCGGAGGAAGAAGGTGGGCTTCACGTGCGCTGATAGAGAAATCAAGTGAAATGGCTCTCAGACACGCGTTCTTCTCAAATCAATGAATTTATTGCTGCAAGTGCTTTGTCCCTTTGTTTCCCTGCTCATGTCCTTATTAGCTGTGAGGATGTTTTTATTGATTGCAAACAAGCTATTGTTCCAGCCACTAGAAGAATGATGTGTCACTTCCACTACGCCAGAGCAATTTTTTCGGAAACGACCGATTAGGCACATTGTTCAAAATAATGGATTAAAAGCTTCTGTGAGTTTTTGGTTTAAGTAATATATCGGGCAATGATAGAAAACAATATAAAAATGTGAGATACTATTAAACTAAGCAGCAAACGACACACAGAAAAACAATATCAAGCGTAAATATACATTTAGTTTCCAAAGCTTTATCGGAATGAAAAATCACAGCTGAGTTTATTAAGTTTTTAAAATAAAATGTCTATAGATATCTTCCTAAAAGTAAGATTAATGTTTCCCAGGAACTTTAGAAAAGAAAACTATCTCCCCCTTAGAAACACCAGAAGCCCATGCACCAGACACACCTTTCCACACACACACACACACACACACACACAAACTATCTCCCCCTTAGAAACACCAGAAGCCCATGCACCAGACACACCTTTCCACACACACACACACACACACACACACACACACACACACACACACACACACACACACACACACACACACACACACACACACACACACACACACACACACACACACACACACACTTTCATTCACACTTGTAGACAGGCTCACTTTGGCTCAGGTTGGAAATGGTGGCGGGGGAGGCCTGACATGGATATTCCATTGTGTCCCAAGCTGGTAACAGCTCCCAGCTCTGAATAATGTACTCCACACTTTCCACTGGTCTTGTGAATAATTCACGTTTCATTCCTGTGATACCCCGGTGCTGATTCACAGCAGCTTCCCCCCTTTAGCAAAGCACCTAAAAAACAAAGATCCCTCATTTATCTATCTATGTGTATAGATGTGGAATATTACCTGTCCTTCGTTGGCTCTCATTTGAATCCACAAAAAATCTATTATTAATCAACGGCTGTTTCCCGCCAGAGACTTTCCAAGCCAGTTCCTTATTGCAGCCGCTAATCTCTATTGGATATTAATCCTCACATATTAATCCTCGACTGGTTTGCTCTGGGACTGGAACTGGCTGTCAACAATGAGGAATGCGCGGCCACTTCAAACAAAGCCAAGGTTTTACTGCCTGCTCCTGCTGTGGAACACTGAGTTCCCCGCAGCTACTGAAAAACCCTCCTGCGTGTGTCTGTTCTTGTGTGCGTGTGCTTGTGCGTTGTTCTGATTCCGGTTTGGTTGCATGTGTTTGTCTCATGAAACTGTTAACCGTTGCCAACCAGGAAAAAAGATTTCAATCTATTCAAACGGGAAACCAGTGCGGTGGCTTTAAATGCCTTGTCCAGGAATCCACAGAAGGACTGGTTTTGTTGTGGCGTCATTGAAACTCAAATCCTAAATATTTCCCCCATCTCTTTCAGGTCTTGGTTCACCTGGGCCTCCTGACTAAAGAGTCTGGCTTCAAGATCGCAGAGAACGCCTTCAGCGGCGGCCCACTGGGAGAACTGGTCCAGTGGAGTGACCTCATCACCACGCTGTACCTGCTGGGCCACGACGTTCGCATCTCAGCCTCCCTGGCCGAGCTCAAGGAGTCAGTCCCACACACGCTGAGAACCACGACGTGCTTCAAGTTTGTGTTTCACCTGACAAACTATTTAAATTTGCGTTTAATCTTATCCCCCCAGGATCATGCGGAAGGTTATGGGGAACAAGTCCAGTTGCCCGACGCAGGGCGACAAGGTGGTCGAGCTCATCTACATCGACATCGTGGGACTGACCCAGTTCAAGAAGACACTGGGACCTTCCTGGGTCCACTACCAGTAAGCCGGCCCATTGTATTTGATTTAATGACCATCAAAAGTTATTTTCTATGTTCTTATTCTTAGCTTGGGTTGTTGCACTCAAGGGATTCGTGTTTTTGTGAGGCTTGTTGGGAAAATGCTGGTTTTGTGAGCCGTGACAAGGATTCCATTGTAATCGAGCACAAACCAGTTTGGGTTCTGTAAATTCCGCGAGGGACATTATTTATCGAAAGGATAAAACCACTTGCTGGTTGACAGTTGCAGAAACCTGCTGGATCAACAGAATGTTCAATGTTTATGAATTTCATTTATTCAGGCAGGTTTTGCTGAGCCTGCAAAGTCTCATTCAAATCCCTGAGCAGTTTCAGGCTCAGCAGGGTTTGGTCCGTTAATGGTTCATCACCTCGTGCTGTCTTTGTCTCGTTTCCTTCATGTCCTCACGTCAGCCACTCAGTGAATCCTGCGATTTCGTCCACTTGCTTAACCTCGTGCTGCGGCTGCCAACTGAGCCTCTCTCACGCGGGCAGAGGGCATCGGGTTGACGCTTGTCTGGCACGCGGTCAGACAATGACTCTCTTTTCTCCTGATACCATTTCCCAAAAGGCTGAAGGAGCGATTCCTCGTCTATTCTCGCCCCTGATTGCTCCGCTGAGGACGGCGAATGAGGCCTTCCTTGTTTGTTTTGAGAAAAGCTCTCATCGGCCCCGACTGGCAGGAAAGTCTGAGGGGGCACTAATGGCCCCACTGGTTCCTCCTGCTTGTCACCAGGTTTTGTTTGACTGCGACACAACACCTCAAAGTGCAGCGCTGCCTTTGTGTCCTGAGGAAATTGATTCAGCCTCCAGTGTAATGTGAGGTCCAGATGCTATTTCTGAATTATTTCTCCTCCTGCCTTTAAAGGACACTTGTGCTGGAGCTCTTAATTCACTGCATGCTGTCTGGGAGCCGTGTGAGAGCAGATTTCTTTCTTCTTTCTTCTCCTGTCACTAAATGTAACCCGGTGTGCTTCTTCTCGGCTTTCTCTTGCCTTTGTGACCTTCCATTCCTATTGTGAATCTCAATCCTGTCCGGACTTTACCACAGAGGAAGGCAGGGTGATACCGTACGGACAGAACGTGCCGGATTTCTTTGCATATCAAACCCCAAATTCTTTAAAACGATAAAAGTGTCATTATTGTTCCATTTGTAATCGTTTATTTTTAGTGTTTGGGGAAAAGGTTAGACTGCCAGGCCTTTGTGTGATTACTGTGTTTTGCTATTGGCCCATTCTTCTTGCTGTCTGTCTTGCACCACTGAAGAGGAATGGCATTGTTTTAAACCATTGTGCTGTTGGTAGAGAGTAGAGCCAGCGTTGCCCTGGTTGTTCTATTTCATTAAATCCTTTCTTCATCCAATAACTTATCAGACAATGCACTTCCATCTGTATAAGCCCTGCTGCAGAAAACAGAAATGAAACTGGACAAATGAAAAGTTAGTCATTAACTTCGTGAATCTCCTGATGGGTGATTTCATCAGTTTGCTTCTTAACCAATGTGTCTCTTTGTTTTGACACTGTACAGCCTGTGTTATGTAGCTTGTGTGTGTGTGTGTGTCTGTGTTGGGTTTGTACTCACTGAATTGAGTCAGTGTTAGTGGTGTTTATTTGCGGTGCCGTTAAGACAACAACTTCTCTCGGTGGTTGTGCGAGTCGTGAATCATACAGAAGACAGTATTTTGAAATAGCTTTGTCAGGAATACGTAAACAACATCTTGGGAAATGCAAGAAATGCTTCAATTAAAGACTGATGGGAACTACTGAAGCGATCTCCATAAAAAGTTGTGGATGGGTGCGGCATAACCCGAGGACTTAATACATTTCTCACCGGATCTGGAGAAACAGATGGATCCTTTAACATCCCAAAATAACCCCTTGGCTCCGAGAGACTTTCTAGTTCAGGCTAAAGTCTGTCAACTGGAAAAAACAAAGTCCAAAAGTAACTGCAGATGAAAAGAGACGTTGTTAGTTTGATGAAAGTTCCATAGATGATATTTTCCTGTAGCAAATCTTAATGTTGGGGTTAGTAATTCAGATATAATGCTTTTATAAAAGAGGCCATATGTCTGTTTACCACGCAGGTGTTGTGTGAAGCCTCAGGGGTCTGCAGACATGTGATAGAGCCTCAGGCAGAGCCACACAACACACAACTTCCTAATGGTCCATATGGGACTGCTCTATTTACTGCTGATCTCACACGGGAGGCGACTGAGGCGGCAGAGAAACCGGTCAGTTACAGTCAACATTGTTTATCAGTTATTGGAAAACATCATCTCCCACCCAACTGCAATATCTCAGCAAGTGTCACTAAGTGCATCCTCGTTGAGCTGAACATCCTCCGCCGCCACCTCCGCCACATTGTCACGCCCATCGCCAAGTCCCCGGCCTCGCTGCAGCCATGTTTAAATCATGCCAAGTTCCACCCCCTTCTGTTTAGGGTATATCTGTCAGGGGCAGATGAGCGTTGTTTTGTCAGTGCAGTTGGCATGTGGGCATGTTGTTGTGATGCTGCTTTCAGTGTAAAGTTTCCTCTCGGTGAACAAGTATCCCAGCTCTCCGCTCTCCCAGGACCTTTCCCAGTTCACACAGCCAGCTGCACAGCATCTGCCTGGGCGGGGATACAATCACTTAGCGAGAGAGGGGGATTTTGTTTTGAGCTGCGATTGTGTGCAAGAGCTTATACGCTTGGCGACCATGACTTTTACACCTGACTTCCTCTTATCCAGTGATTAAAGGTGAATATTCCACCTCAGCCCAAAGAAGGAATCTCTTGACTTTATTTACCGACAAGTAAGGGTTAGGGTTAAGTTAAGTAAATCCTTTTCTCGGGCAAGACGCCCAATCAAACTTTCTTTCAGGATTTTGTCACAGTTTACCCAAGGAGATAAGTAAGTATGTAGTAGAAACAAATCACTAGGAATACTGTGATTAATACTTTGAGAGGTAGCGATAGATTTAGTAATATGCTGCCCTTTGTCTTCCTGAATGAAACTTGTAAATAGCCAGGGACAGGACCGGACCAGACGCATTAACAGCAGCATCTAGAAATCGGATGAAGCAATGAGCGAGTTAGTGAATGCAGAGCGCGGACTTAAAGGTCACGAGTGAGCGGCTCTCAGCACGGATACCCTTCCCTCTGCCAGTTGTGCTCTGATTAATCCTGTGCTGTGACCTTTGAGTCAGACATGATGTTCATTCACAGTCTCACACCTCCATGGTGCAGACGGACTGTATCTCTCCGCTGATTTCCCCCCCAAACTGACCCAGCAGTGCACCTGACAGAACTTCAAACTTGCTGATTTGATGTGTCTGGTAGTTGAAGTCCATCTTTGTGCACACAGGACGGTGACTCATGACTTTTTATTTATTTTTAAATGAGAAGATATGTCCTTACACGGTGTTTAATATTTCATAGCGGGAGAGTTTCATGCAGATCCAAGCTGCAGAAGTGATCCAGCTGTGAGTCATGCTACATTGTTAATGGGGGGAAATGAATTTGAATTTAGCTTCCTGCTCCACCCACGCCGCAACCTTATAGAACATTTAAATAAAACCTGTGTCCCTGTTAAAGTTATTATCTTATATATATATATATATATCTATATTATATTATCATTATATTTTACACAGAAACAAGATAGAATAGAAGCACAGTTTAACAGCCACCTATACAAGTGTAGAGAGCCAAAGCGAAGTATCTGTTTAAGCCAGTCTTTTCAAAATATCATATCTTTCTAGTGGGATAAAAAAAAGGAATCATCCTATCAATCCTATGAATATATAAAATATCAAAGAATATTCGTCCATGACCCGTTTCCAGATGTTGTGGAAAGTGACCAGACCTCAGTCGGCCAAATAAATAAAGAAGAACACATTCTCTGCTGCAGTAAAGCAAATTCAAATGTCATGTTCAGAAGCTCATATTAAAAACTTCATTGTTTTATTTCTTGTTTAAAATTTTAATTCACATACCTGGGGGTCATTGTGATTCTATGCTTTATTACATCTGCTGAAGTGACAGCACTTCCCAACCGTTAATTTTCTATCTTCTCGGGCGACTTTGGTTCAAACTGTTGTAAAGTTAATGAACTGAAGTCTTATTTCTTGGACGTCTCTGTAGATTATTGGATGGATTATGTTGGAAAAGCTCTGTTTTTTGGCTTTAAGTCTAATTTTGGATGTGCACAGTTTGTCTTCCAGCAAATAATACAATAATTATAACACTTACTCTGTCTCTGTAGCCATGATTTAATGTCTTGCTTCTGGATTTCATTGATTTTGAAAGATCAAACATTAATTTGTCTGTCTCTGACCTTTCAGGTGCATGCTGCGGGTGCTGGACTCGTTCGGGACGGAACCGGAGTTCAACCACGCCCACTACGCCCAGTCCAAGGGCCACAAGACGCCCTGGGGGAAGTGGAACCTCAACCCGCAGCAGTTCAACACCATGTTCCGTAAGTCACCTGTCAACTCAATCACCAAATCACTAGTAATGTGGTTCTATTGTGGCCTGTCGGCAGGATTTAAAAAAATGGTCTACCTCAGTTTTTGTAATGAAAACCATCACAGAGAACTTCACATGCTGCTGTGATTGGAAAAATATCCCTGATGCATTCAAAATGAGCTGGACTCTCAAAAGATGTTATCACCAGGAAGTTCCCCCAACATGACACACCAGCTGGTTCCTTACACAGAACCGTGTGGGAGGGCTTCGATGGAAACTGTGAGGAAATGGGCAGGAGCTTTGAAAACATACTTAGCAGGTGATTGTGAGAATCTGTTATCACATCTCACAGATGCCAAAGAGATTCAGGAGGTGAAAGAAAACATCTTCTCGATCGAGATAAGCCTTGGGTTCTGTTCCTTGCTCTGCTTTCAGGAAAAAAATACTCTACACCAGAGCTGTGAGATTGGATTTCAGATTTTAAAAAATCAATACTATTCGAATGTGTATTTTTATTTGTGAAGTAAATGTGTTGGCTTGGGCGGTTCAAGCTCGGCCTTCAGGCTCATCTGCTGCAGCTCTCGCACATGTGCTGTCCACACGGGGAGGGCGCACACACACACACACACACACACAGACACACAAAATAGAGCCTTCCTCAGAAGAAACACTTTCAGCAGATTTAGTTGCAACTCTTCAGAAAGAAGAACTGTTACTGGTTTGATGTCAAACTGGTTATCACCAGACCACTGGGATCCTGAAAATATTAAGGAATGAAATCTGAATGGGATTATAGAGGAAGATTGACAGCCCTAATTATCATATAACTGATGCTACTGCTGCTTTTTTTTAGAAACCAACATTTTTTTACAACCAACAGCTGCTTCCTGCTGTCGTCACTCTCAAGACACGCGAGAATCAGCCAGCGTTTCCTCGCTTGTAGGTCCCTGATTGGTCCAAACCAATGTGGTTGAACCACAAGCAAATACATTGGAGTCGGCATAAGATGTGACAAATCCATCTTCTTCGGAAAATTAAAGCTCCCCACTCTTGTTTGAATAAGATCAAGTTGCCGGAGGCAGACTCAGAATAAAGTCTCACATTTCTCCTCCAACGAGATGTTTTCAGTGGAAAAGAGGCAAAAAGTCCTGCTCGCCGTTCACTAGTGGAATATCATCAAGCAGATAAGATGGAAGTACGGGGTCAGACACTCAGCTCTTGGTTTTGCCGTGATTATGAATGTAGGACGTACAGGGTTTTATTGCTCTCTGTGTGAGCATCACTCTGACTGGGCGATCGCTCTGTAACTGGAGTCCAGCACGTCGGCTGCAGTGGTGGATGAGCGGTGGCAGCGCAGCAGAGGAGACACAGAGAGAGGGGAGCCAGCCCCCCGGGGTATGGACCTTTTCCCTGTGGCTAAGAGAAAGTGAAATGTTACTCCTTCAGTCCCTGTCTGTGAGTTGAGGCCTGGCGCTATCCAGAATACCACTGTACCTCAATAGCCCCTTTGTCCTCTGACTCGAGCGTCTCTCCCATAGCACACTGGGGCCTTTGCTTAAGATCCAGTCAAGAGTCACTAGGTTAGATGGTATCGCTGGTGCAACAAGTGCACAGTGGTTTGGAGTGTTAAAACCACCGAGTGGCATCACTTCCAGGCACGAGAGATGAGAAACACTTCCCTCTCCGCATTGTGCCGCACAACAAACTATCCAGAAGCTAAATAACTGTCAACCATGCAGTAAAAACATAAGAGCCAACATGACCAAATCCAAGGGTGTTGACCGAGCTTGTCCTTGTTATCAGTCCTGGCTCAAACAGTGTTTGCCCACTTCAGTAGAAGTGTGTGTTGTTTCTGTCAGCGTGACATCACATTTGTCACGTGTATTGTGTTTACTGGGAGGTCATAGTAGTGCTAAGGTGTGTTTCCGCAATGGTGAAGCAGTGGTGGGAGGTGAGTAACCGCGAATACAGCAGCAGATACTCCACATTTGTAATTTCACTTTTTTACTTAGTTACTTTAACCTGTATTCTCTCGATAACCAGAAGAGGGCGAATCCACTGATTTATAAAAATGGTTGATTTGTAACTTCAGTAAATATTTTCTAACAACATTTATGATCCTAATCGCAGTCCTCCTCAATAAAGTTTGTTTTGTAAATCTTGGCCCATTGAGAGTAAATGGATGACAAATCACAGAATGCTCACAACTCAAACTTATTTACTTCCTTAAAGCTGATTTAAGATTTAAGATTTGTATTCCTGCATTTTTTAAACGATATTTAAATTTGCCTATTGAATGTAGTTGCAACAACGGACAAAGCAGGTGTCCGTCGGCTATTTATTCTTCATTTGGATTGGTCCATTAGTTATGATTAGACAATGCTCCATAAATCATTGGTTGGGGGGAAATGCAAGTCTGTGGCTTCTGGCCAATAAGACAAGTCCAAATTGACCTCATTAATCTGTCTCGGAGTCGGGGAGCAAAGAGTGTTTGTTCTGGTGTCCTATTTGTGTTTAAATGGAATTGTGTGTCTTTTTACGTCGGTTGTTTTTTCCCAGCACCAGTCATTTGTAATCAGGAGTGCTGGGAAGTGTAATGCAGTTAAGCTTTCCTGTATGTTGGACTGACGCGGAGAATCAAGGCCTATTAGGTCTAATGTCGTTAGAGGACACTGACTGCAAATGGATTCATCCAGAGTTTTTATCTGATTATTTTTGGAAACAAAAAATGATTACGAAAAATGATCCTTTCATTAATCCCTCTTCACTGCTCCCCCCATCTCAAGCTCCAATAAAATGCCAGGGAGCCAAACGAAAGCCTTGTTACTTTCCCTTTGTCTTTAAAACACACAGCAGCAGTCGCTTCATAGTGTTTCTGCTCGTGCACGTGTCTCTTCTCGTGCGCAGATGAATGTTGAATCCCTTAAGGAACCAATGATAAATAGCGGTCAGAGGTCAAACATGGCAGCAGATCATATCTATTCATTTCTTCACTTCCTTTCTTCCCTCAGCTCGACCAGGTCGCACTAATATTGACTCCCAATCAAAGAAGAGCTTTGATAACCACGCAAACTTCTCCTCTCACTCCACCGTTTGTCAGGCGCATCGAAGCAGCTGCTACCCGGGGCGGCGCCGGGCTCAGAGGCGGTTTGTTGGCTAATGGGGAATGAAGCTCAGTGGCAAGTTGAGTGACATTTTGAGTGGCGGCTCTACTGGGAGAGAAGGCATCTGCTGCCAAATGCATCGATAGGGCCAACACACTAATCAGCAGCCTGTCCTGTTTACACTGTTAGTTTGTTACATGGGTGTTCGTGCTGCCTCCTCCAAACCACAAGCACCTCTGCCTCTTGTTATCATATCAGATGTCGTACATGTTTGTTTTTGTTCTGGAAGTAGCAGTTAGATAAATGGATAAAACACTTTTTATCAGTATATAACTATTGGTAAAGCTTATTTTATAAAGCAGCTTTCAAAGCAAAGTGACAAAGTGGATAAACACGAGGAATTGAAAGCAAGGAAACAGTTGAAAAGCAATTTGAAGATCAGACACAAGAATAAAACATTTTTACAGACAAAATAAAACATTATACAATGATCAGAGTTTTTACCAAGATCACAGCGGGATTCAAAGTAATTTAATAAACGAAAATATAAAGTAGAAGGTGAATTCAGAGAGAACAGAGCTATAAACATGTGTCTTTGAGAGAGATTTGAAAAGAGGATATTCACAGTTTGCCAGACGGATCTCCACGGGGAGATTGTTCCAGAACAGAAAATGCAATTCAGCTCAATAGATCTTTTTTTTCATTAGGCCCTCGCTCTCTGGTAAACAACAACAAACGAGTCCACCTGAAATTTAAAGCCTCAAGCTTAGGCCACAATAATATTTTCCCGAACTTAACAAAGCTCCTCCAGGGCCTCGGGGGACAGTACTATATTATTTCCACAGGTGTTATATCTGTATTTTGAGGAATAACTTCCCTAATGTTTGTTGAAAACCAGTATGACCTGTTGTGTTATCAAGCTTTTCACTGTGTTGTGTTCCCCTTCATGCTACTGTTTAATCACACAGCATTACACAGACACACTCCAGGTATTTCAGGAGCAGTTGCTGCATTTAGCTCGTGCCCACGCTGACACCTAACCCAGATCCTCATCACAGATCCTCCCACACTCCTGTTCTCTCCCACGCAAACACAATACACACGGAGAGGGAGAGATAACGGCTCTGCAGCGACTGAAAGCTTCCTCTTTGTGTTGGGATGCTGTGAAGAGCAGAACAGGAACAGGATTTGACTATAACACATTATAAAGACACTAAATCTACAACCCTGAGGCGGTACTTTCAATTTAACACACTCTTTTTGTGATACACGTGCTGATTATTTGCGTATTTTATTCATTTATTGCTCTTCACGACAATAAAGCAAATTCCATCTCCTCCTCAGGGTAAAAAAAATAAATAAAAGCGAGCTCTGACCACAGCAGCTCCCGGAGGGGGGGGGGGGGGGGAGGGGGGGGCTGCTCCACCACAAACCACAACCGTGCACAACACCACCTCCCTCGCCGCCTGCGTCATTCCCTTAAGAGGGGTGATAGTGAGGTCTGAACTACTCTCATCTGAATGATGCTATTAATCGTTATCAATTCCATTCTGTCTTCATTAATCCCCCCCCCCCCCGTCACGGCTCTACAACCTCGTCCTCACGTTTTACGAGGCAGATGGCGGCGAGGTAGAGCTCTGCCAAACCCCCCCCCACTCGACCTGCTCTTCTCCTGGTTCCCTTAGAAACCAGTCAACGGAGGGAGCTGGCAATTCACAGAGTCTCTGATGAGCTGTGTTGTGCAGCCGTGGCCGTCTCGCTCTGGAATTGTGATGTGTGTAAAACGCTGAGGTTAAAATGGGATTTATTTTTGTTGTGCGTTAGATGCTTTAACGGCGATTTTGCTAAAATTTGCCCTAAGTCATTTATTTTATTCCCTGAGAGGTGATTACAATCTTTTTGTTCTCATTTCTATTCGTCTCTTATTGTCTTTGTCCTTTGTTTTGCTGTAAACCACATTAAATCAGGCCTTTGACGCATTGATCAGTCGGTTTAATCCCAAACATGCAAGCGATGACGTTCCGTTTCTTCATTTGTGTGTGTTTGTGTTGCAGCTCACACCCCGGACAACAGTTTCCTGGGCTTCGTGGTGGAGCAGCACCTTAACGCCAGCGACATCAGGCACATAGATGACGTCAAGAGGCAGAACCAGTCGCTCGTCTACGGAAAGGTCGACAACTTCTGGAAGGTACGATGAGCCTTTATGACTCAGCACACACGCACTGCGCCAGCGGGGAAGGATAAGTTGGATAGAAGAATGAACGTAGTCCCCTCTTACATTCCTACAGGTCCCTGACAGCTTCTTCCACCTTTTTCACCTACTTATCAATCAGGCCTTTCCTCCAGGCTCATTTATGATCCCTAGTAATGAGTCTATCTAGTTATTTACATCCTCAAAAAGTGCAGGTTTTGTTCTAATCCTCATTGACGACATTTTATCCTCAAAGTGATTTAACTTTGCACCATAAGAGAAAACCCTGTACAGCTCTACGTTCATCTTTTTAAAGATGCCTTCCCACATACACAAATGGACATACAGACATATACTTACATATTCCTTCTAAAGATGAAAGTGACAGACTTCACTAGGCATGCTGAAAAAAAAAAAAAACACCAGCGCACCAAGGAGAACAAATTTCCTAACTTCTGAGAGCTCCTCAGTGAAACTCTTTGAACAACCTTGGGTAAAACTTTCACATGAAACTTAATAAGTGGCTGGTTTAGGAGCTAAATTCTGCTTGAGTTCAGCTTATCACTTTCTCCGTGGAGTTTTTTTCTTAATATATTCAAATGCATGCTCACACTGCAGCACAGAGACCAGGGGATTACTGTATCCTAGACAAAACAAAGACGAAGAGACTTGCACGTTGTTTGGTGTGCAGCAGACGGTTGGATTACAGCCCGTGCCTTCTGGTGTTAGTTCCATAGTGGGTCACTCCACACCGAGCTGACTTCCTTTAGATGTTCCTCTACACCAGAGGCAGGAAGGAGCCGAGCGCAGACACACATTTGAGGGGAAGGTAAATGCAGAGAAGAGTGAGGGGAACACAGACACGTGAATACATGAGCAGGTGAGGGAATTAGGGAGCAGGTGAAACTAGTCACGACAGGAACAGAAAGATAAAGACAGGAAAAATAAAACAAAAGACCTAATGGACGCACAGGGAAAATGATGTCAAAACAAAACAGGAAATAATAAACCGAGTGCCGGCGTGACAAGATGTCTGACTCAGATACTATGTGCAATGAAATGCCTAATTCTTTTTTTAGTCAGATTTATAAATGATTCCCTGGGTTAAGGGAGGATTCTTTACACACATTTCAAATGTACCTCATCTTAAAACATATTAATTAACAACCCTTCCACGGTATGAATTTCAAAGCCACGTCGGGCTCTGGATCCCAAGGTGCTACTGTGTTTTAATCCGGAGGTAGCAGTGTGGTTTGTGGCTTCCTGTAGCCGAGGCAGAGCCCACGCAGCAGTGCTCAGATCAGTGCAGCTTTAAAAGGGCAGACGAGGGAGCCCATCAACTCACAGCAAGCGGCATTAGCAGCTAATCAGACTCCCAGGCGTGTTCATTACCTCCTGCTTTTAATTAAAGGGCCATTTTGGGGCAGAGTGATAACTAGCTGACTGGCTCGCTCAGTTTAAAAGGAGGGCTTCCTTTTAAATCAGGCCGTCCTTCCATCTCTTTCTCTTCACTCGCACGGTTTCATTTATACAAGGATATCTCCACTATTTGAAATATGAAGGGAGACCAAGGTAAAGTTCACAATGGAATCATAATCAGGTTATTGGATTATTGACCTGAAGACGTATACTTTAGAAAAGTGGTCGCTTTGATATGTCGCAATAGAATTAAGTCTCTTTCAGCCCTGATAACACTGCAGTGAGTCCAGGCGTTTGTGTCACATGTAATATCCTCCTCCTTCTTTCAATCCACCATAATGGTTCCCAGTTATAAACGATGGCGAGACCCCGGAATAAAAAATGGCCAAACCACCTCTGAGGCAGCGGTTTCCATAGCAACCCAGTCAGAGGTGTGGAAAGGCTGAGCAAGGGAAGCTGAGAGTGACGACCTGTCGTTTCTTTGTCTACCTCTTTCCACAGACACACAGAGAGAGAGAGAGAGAGAGAGAGAGATATGCAGGCCCTTGGCTGCAGATCATAGAACGTGATGAAGAGAGACAAACCACACTGAGCAGACACACTGCGCTCCCCTGACCCGATGGAGAGACAGAGCCTGGACTTTGTAGATCTGCAACGTAAACACACACCTTTAAAAAACACACTAGAGGAAAGAACCTCTATATTTCAGAGCACATGAAGCAGCGATATGAAAGAAAGCAAATTGTCTGTTCAACCCCGACGAGAACGTTTTGGTTCGTAAGTCACTGTGGTTTTGTTTTTGGCAGCGGTTCACAGTGACCTTGTGTCCGAACGGCCTGTTGTGTTTCACCGTCTTTGATTTTATGGAGCAGAGCGAGGACGAGAGCTTTGAACGTGAGCGTGTTTACTGCCTCTGTGAAAACAGATTAACGAGGGGACGACAGGATGCGTGGCAGCAAGTGTGTGTGTGTGTGGGGGGGGGGGGGCAGAAATATAACATTATAGTCATTGAACAGAATTAGAAACAGCGGCAGTATAGGGCGTCATTAAGATTGTAATGAAAACAGGTAATTAGGCCGAGTCTGTTGACACTCCGCTGAACAAGGACTTTGTAAATTTGGTGATAATGAGGCTTTAGATGATAAGGAGCCTCTTTATGGAACCTGGTTGTTAATGCATCACTCACTGGTGAGGTACCTCTTGGTGTCATTAGCTCCTGTACAGGCAACACAAGGTTTGGATTTGACACGTGATGTTACCGAGAAAAAAGATTTTTCTTGTATGTCTTATTATTTTGGAACAGGCAGTTCACACACACACACACACACACACACACACACACACCAAAGACCAACAACCCGCCATCACTCACACGTCTCCTCTGCTAGCTAACGATCAGAAACAAGCTCTGGCTCGCCACCAAACTCCAATAGGTTCCTGAGTGTTGTGTCTAATGGGGCGTGGCGGGTTCTGAATAAGTAACACCTCCTGACTGCACTTCTGGATCCTCTTTAACCAGCCGTGTCCCCTCGGGGGGGCTTCAGAGGATCTGGCAGAGAGTATTTGGTTTACTTTTTTTTTTACAGTACGTCCATAAGGCTGTTAATTTACAAGTACATGTATCATAAATTCAGCTGTTAGTTTTAAGTATCCTTTCAACCACGTATATTTGCTAAAGAAAATGTGATAATGAATGATTTACTACGTAGAATTCTCCATGCATGATTAAATGGAAGCTGATGGAGCCTTACGTCCGTCCCTCTTTGTTTCCATCTCGTCTGTAACTGTGCACATCTTCCGAAAGCCTCGGGATACGAACGGAGCTCAAGCAAGAATATCACAAGACACACAAAGAGCTGCATTATCTCGATCCCCTCCACCGTGGACGTGTTGGTTCGACCCGGCCTCCAGTAGATGCATTGCTTAACAACCAGGGCAGCATTAATGGAAGAACGTTGGAAGTGACGGTTACAGCGTTTGACACAAATATCGTTTCAGCATAAATGAGCCTCAAGCTGTTCGGATGTAAGCTGAAGAGCTCTCATCATTCGTATACATCCGATGATGATCCTCTGTAATTATTCACTCAGGGGAGACGGACCTGTCGTCAAAGAGGGTTTCTGTTCCGTACAGATCGCTGGGAACCTCGTGACCCGGACAGATGATTAGTATTGCTAAAGTGCCCTTGTGCAAATCACCATACTTAAAATGAACCAGTAACATTATCGCTGACTGACTCCACATAACCACATCGCTGCATTGAGGCGCGTGTGATGTGCTCTGCTTGTACAAGTGTGCGTGTGCGTGTTAGTGTGTGTGTGTGAGACATGATTTTCCCTGCGTCTCAGATGAATGGGTGAAGTGTATTTTCGTCCTGACTGACAAGCTTCCAGTTTCGGGGCCCCAGAGTCTGTCAGTCGGGGGAAAATCTGAGATGTGAAGACGATCTGAGGTGCGTTTGATGTTTGATGTCGAAGGCAGGTTTTGAGGGGTTGGGGAAGTCGAAACCAAGCGCACCTGCCTGCATCCCGATGAGGCACAGAGCTCCTCTCGCCTCCTGAGGCTCCTGCAGCAGGCTTCTCACTGTCCACCTGCAGGGCACAATCCCTTTTGAGGCGAACATTAAAGTTAAAGAGTAACAACGTTTTGTGATGTTCATCATCAAAATGCTCTTGAAAGAGAGAACACAAGGGCCGCACACGAGGAAGACCGTGTTGGTATTAAACGCGGCGTCTCAGGTGGAGGCTGAAGTTGATGGTTTCAGTAGAAATGAGCTGTAAAGCAACATTAATACCCCCCCCCCCATCCCCTGTGTTTTGATGCAGCTACCTGTCAAGATAAAGCGCTGACACATCAGAATCGGCCCGCAGCCCTGCAGCCGCGTGTCCCTATATGAACACATAGAGAGATGTTTAATGATAAAATGGAAAAAGGCTGAACGCTCACACATCAGGTTTGTTGATCCCCATTCAACAACAGGGGGCCACGACAGCTCCTCATAATAAAGGGGATTCAAAAGAAAGAACCAGTCTTTTACACACTGCCAGTCCTCACCTGTATATTATTCCTCCTGCTGCAGTAATGCCTGTATTCACACAGTAGATTAGGGCGTTTTAATTGAAAAATAATATCCAGCAAAGATTTAAATATGCATTTGACATCGTTGGTTTAAATCGGAGGCGAAGTGGAAATACAGAAACTGAAATAAGTTGAAAAAGAAGTTAAAATAGAAGCTCTGTAAGAAGTTTAAATGTCAGTTTGATAAGGAGCGATGGATTTGAAGTATACATCTGTATTCCGACAACAGAAAATATATTTTTGTGATAAGATGGTGTCGATGAGAAGCATCTTCCTTAAAGAAGAGATGAGAGGAGACAGGATCGGCCCGGAGTCTCGGCTCGGTCGATCCAGCAGCTGGATGATGGATGGTGGAGACTTTCATTTGTGACTCACTAGACATCCTGCATCTCATGCTCTGAGAGACAGAATGAGAGAAATGCAGTGACATTCAAAGGAAAAGCAGCCGGGGACTAATTGGCTCAGGGAACGTGCACAGGAACAGGGTCAATGTGGCGACGCTGACATTGGGAATGTTGAGATTTTGACAATGTGGCAGAAAGGAAGTGACAGGGAAAAAAACAGGAGAGCTAATAATATTAGACATTCACCCGCTGAGGAACAAACAAAGGCCCAACATGAAAGAATAGAACTTCCTGTCTGAACTTTTGCCAAAAGCTTCATTTGAAGTGTGAGATCTGAAAAGAGTTGAACTGTCAAGGTTTTTCTTTTTGTGCACATCGGCAGACGTTGGCACGAGAAAGCTCGAAAACTGACAAAGCAAATATACACTACACAACATCAGCAACTGTATGTAACTTTAAAAAGACTTTGAACCCGACCCAAACTCAAATATCAATTCAAAACTCTGTCCTAACTTCACCCTGAGCTCCTGCTCTTACTTTGGTGAGCGGGTCCAATCTGCTAAAGCCTAAATTACCAAAATCCAGCTCCACAAGTAATGTTGAACCGTAGATCAATTCAAAACAGAAGTAATCTTCAATATTCAACCAGGAAACTTTAAATTCACATTCTGGATTATTTACAGTAGCAGCCCTTCTGGTCCAGGAAGCAGGGGATCATGGGTAATATCCCCCCTTCAGGTGTGTTTCAGCTCAGTAAGTCTGAGGTAAAGTTTACATAGTGTTGCTTTAATGTTGACATTGTGAGCATGTTGAGCACGACATTAGCATTTTAGCTCAAAGCCCCCCGGAGCTTGTGCACAGCCTCCCAGAGCTGCTGTGAATTGTTCATTTAGTTCGAATCAAATTGATCAAACATGGGAAAGCTTTAATTATCTCAATATTAAATATATTGAACTGCTTCTCTCGTTTCAAAACCTATTAAATGTTGCCTGGGAGTAATGCGAGCGCTCATTAAGACACAGCAGTGCAAGTTATCGGGGGGGAGTTGTGTTGCATTTACTGCCTGGCTGTGAGTCTCTGAGGTTGTGTCTCTCTGCCAGAAAGCTTTCTTCCCCCGACACTCATCCCTCAACCCTCCCCTCTGCCGCCAGAAAGCCGCCACCGCCTCTGCTGCTTCCTCTCCGCGCCGGGGTTTACAAATTCCCTCTGATTTACAAGGTCGTAAAACTCTCCTCCTCCTCCTCCTCTACCTCCTTCTCCACCTCCTTCTCTCCTGCTTTAATCAACCTCTCCGGCTAAAGCAGTCATTTTATAACCTCCTGTGCTGCAGCCATCGATCTGCTCTTCGGCTTCGGGTCGCGTGTCTCATTTGCTCTGAGACGTAAACATGCAAATGTGGCGGAGATGAATGAATCCAAATGGGCCGCACCAGAGTCATGAAGTCATCACCTGCTTCACAGGGTTCTGACGGGCGAGACGGGACTAAGATCTCAAGTTGACTTGATATAATTACGAGAAGGAAAAGCACGGAAAATCCACAATGGATGGGAATCTGGGGATGCACCTTGCAGACGTTGCAGGGACGTCATTTTAAAATGTCTTCCAGCCCCTTTGTACTTCTTCTATCTTACTCCAGAGAGCAGCTGGCGAGTGATGTTCTCTGACCGTAAAGCTTTGTGTAGCAACTGCCTCAAAGGGTCAGGGCGCTCCACTGTGTGTTCCTCCTTCATGCACACACACACACACACACACACACACACACACACACCCTCTGCTGCCTTCCTGATGTCTTCCTTCAGTCATGATGTTTCTTTCCTCTGCAGCTGTATCACAAACACTCTCATCTTTATATCATCAAAACTCGAAACTCTCTATTTCTTCTACGTTTAATGTCAACAGCCAGTGCGACACGTGCATCTGAAATATAACGTTATCCTTAAATGATTGGGCCCTTAAAGCATCATTAGTTGATGCAAATGTGCAACACACACTTCAAACTAATCCAAATATTCAAATCATGTTACCAGACAGGTTAGAATCAGAAGTGAAGGAATTTGTTTAAATGCGTTTCAGTGTGGATGTCTCTCTGCTTCTTTTTTTTTTCATTTACCTATTCTGATATCAGCCATCTATGGATTTTGTGTGTGTGTGTGTTTGTGCGTATGCATGTGTCTATGTGTGTGTGTGTGTGTGTAGTTCAGAAACCTGCCAATAACCTTCGTTTATAAATCCCTCCTCACACACACAAATCCAAGCTCAGCTCTCCGGAGTGAAAGATTAGAGGGTAGTGATTTCACCTTCTAATTAGGATTTCATCTCACACACACACACACACACACACACCTACACAATTTCAGGCACACAAACACCCGTACACACACATCAGGCTGCTTTAGTTACAGCAGGCTGACTGGAGGCATCTGATAGCCAGGCCTCCAGGGACCCTGACGAGCGGCTACCTGAAATTTAAGCCCCAAAAGGAAGCACTGAGGGACACACACACACACACACACACACACACACACACACACACACACACACACACACACACACACACACACACACACACACACACACACACACACACACACACACACACACACACACACACACACACAGAGCAGGGAAATGTCTTCGAGGCAGCGCTGTTTCAAAGGCAGAGCTTGTTGAGTGGGAGTTGCAAGTAAATTTCATCTTAACAATAATGAGGCCTCGCCGCCCAGTGAGTGTTGAAGCTGTTTATGATCAATAGTTTTGTCGTGTGTATGACAAGTGTGCACACAGCAGTGAGTGTGCGTTTCTGAGGCATCCTGTTATTACGAGGGAAAATGGCCGGCGTTCATTTATAAAGCTTCCCTGAAGGGCTCCGCTTTAAGAGCACTCAGCTGTGCAGCTCGAGTGCTCGGTCTGCAGCAGGTACACAACTAAGTGAAGAAGACAGATTTTAGCGTCTCAGTTCATCAGGAGGAGACACGGGGGAATGGTTTGCAAATCGGGGCCGACTCATGAAGCAGTCGTGTCCTCGCTTTGGAAAATCCAAGACCCGCTGTGACAGGCTCAGTGTGGGGACGATCAAAAGCCTTTTATTATGGAAGTTATGTTTCCATCTAATCTGATTAGCTTGAATTATTCTTTTTAGAAGAAGCTCGTATGGGGCTTCGTTGAGCTTGCCAGTGAAAGACAGAAAAGGTGCAGATTAGGACAGATTTATAGAAATTGTTTACCTACGACATAGCCATGAGTCATTTTCATTATTTTAGAACATTCAAAGTTCAGCTCAGTACCATGAAGTCAGGGAACCTAATAAGTTCCCTTGAAAAGAAAGCACAATATATTTGTTCAGGCTTTTAAACATTGGGCAGAAAAATGAGATATTAAATGCGGTAGATGTCGAAATAGCTGAATGTTCTTTTTTGGATAAAGCTTTATAATACATTTCACAAATTGCTAATTAGAGGTTTGACGATACCAGCATCGGAAATGCCCAAATGAAGCTGCAACCTTTTTTCTTTTCAATTACCCCAGTGGCAATAGGTCAGAGGACAATATTGCTGTTTAAGGAAGTTTTTAAATCCATTGGTATCAAATTGAAACTTGATATTAGTCCAGTTATTCGAATCCTGAATTAAAAAAAATTCTGTTGAATATCACAAATACAAATCAAAAGTCATTCGTCGGCTCCGTTTTTTCCCTCAGCACATTTTATACCAAACTTATCTCGATGTGTAAAATCAGTGCAGAGCCGATTTGTATTTCCTTCTCCTCTGTTTCACTCCTCGTCCTCGACCTGAACCAGTCGTCCCTGTGTGATGAAACCAGTTTGCTCATGAATCCTTTCAAGCCTTGATTGTCTCTCTGATCCAGAGGCGCCACGTATCAGGTGCAGTTTAATAACAGTAGCAGGCTGTTGTCGGCACTGACTGCTCCTCATATTGGGCTGGTTTTAACTCTGTCTTCCGCTGTGGCCAGATGGTCGCTCAGGTAGCTGGAACACAAGCTCACCAGGCCGAGTAAAACAAAGTGATGATACTGATCCAAGCTCAGGGACAAAAGAATCTGATTCAAAAGATTTCATTACAGGATGTTTGTTCAGAATTTACAGAGCGTAGACCGTTTAATGAAAGGAAATCACAGAGGCTGATTTCCAGGAAACCAGTGAAAAACTAAATATGCCTGTGTCCTTTCTCTCTTCTCCCCCCCCCCCGCTTGTTCTAGGATAAGAAGAAATACCTCGACATCATCCACGGCTACATGGAGGTTCACGGCACCGTGCACGGCACCAGCACGGTGCACCTGCCGAGCTACGTCAAGAACCACGGCATACTGAGCGGCCGAGACCTGCAGTTCCTTCTCCGGGAAACCAAGGTGAGTCAAATTGCATCCGCGGTAAAAAAAAAAAAGACCCTGCGGGGAAATATAAATGTGTGAGGGCACGGGGCTGATGAGAAGCAACGAGCGCCACAAACCAACTCCCACGCTTTCCCTTCCTGAACCTGTGGCTCAGCAAACCTGCAGAATACAGAGGAGAACAATACACTGGCCTCTTTATGTGCCAAGGCTGGGGAGCCTGCTTTGAATGAAGGGAACAGTTCCCTAAATGAAACTGGAAAGACAGGGGTTGCTCAGACATAATAGATTCACAGTAAAATAGTTTTAAAGTGCCTTATAAGCCTTATAACTTTTCCTAAACACAGCGATGTTGCACTTGTAGCCACAAACGTAAAGTTCGAGAGTGAAAAATTGATTCTTTATGTGTCTCTCTTCTGAAGCTGAGTAGCTGTAGATTCTCTCGGCCTGTGCTCCATCCACATGAGTACGTCTCCTTTCACATCCTGACTCTGACACTCCTCGTTCCACTCAGTCACAAAGACAAGGGGCTCAGCCACACGCCCTGCCGCCGGGCCCGGCTGTTACAGCGTGGAGCTCTCCACAGGCGCTGACGTCCGAGCACGAGGCGGCGGCGAGGCACAATCTACACGTTGACAGAATGTGTGGTGAGCTGTTCCACACAAGTTCACTTTGTGTCGGGGCCGTGGACGTCTGAGTCGTCTGAAAGCCAGTAGAGCTGTTACCTCAAACTGCTTTTAGATTCACAAACAGAAAGTCAGTTAAATCGTTGTTAAACAGTTGTGTCCAGACTAAAACAATCACCACTGCCCATTTCTAACCAGCAGCCTCGACCAGTAGGGGAGATGAACCACAGCCGATAGTTTGGTCCACGTCCCAACACCATAGGAGAATGCAGGGTTCATGACCTGTACTAAAGGCAGCCACCAGGGGGCGATCAAGAGGATTTGGCTTCACGTATTGGCGAGCAGTCGAGTCCACCATCTTTTATACACAACATTAAATATCTAGCTAGTCAAGCTGCAGTGGATTTAAAAGACCTTTGCAGAGCTAATGATTGTTTTTTAAAGAGGAATCTTGTAAAAAAAGTGTATTAATGTTCTTGGTAACTGTGAGAAATCCCATTAAAGGTGAAGTTTAAGCTCCCAAGTAGCAAAAAGTGAATATCCTGCTTTGTTTCCCTTATAGAAATGAACATGTCAGAGTGGATAAGACTAGTTTTAAAGCCTTTTAAGACTCTTGACTCCGAGGAATTCAAATTACATTGTTGTGAAACATCCGACAGCTTCAGGTGAAGGCCGTCATTAACGCTGCTGCTGAGAGACGGGCTCTGAGCTCTGGCTTCTTCCCTTTGTAGCAGAGGAAGGTGGAAGAGAGCGTCAGCGTGTCGACGCTCGGAAACCAGATGCTCTCCAGCCAGTCGAGGGCGGGAGGAGAGAGAGGAACACAACAGAGAGCTTTAAAGAAACCCTCTATCATAACATACATCAGAGGTTTACAGGGAAAAGAACGGATTCAGATCCAGTATCGATGGAAAATCCAGCTCTTTTCTCCAGCACATAAAAAACCAAGAACTCAGAGACGTTAGAGTCAGAGAGACGGAGACTAATCAGAGATATGTCCTGCTGTGGAGCCGATCTTTAAAGTGGTTAGAAGACTTACGAGAGACTCAAAGCAAACAACACTCAGACGTTGGACTGAGCTGGATAAAGACTTGAACAGGGCAGATCTCACCGCTCTTGGAACAGTCTTGCGTGCTGACTTGCATTCCTTCTAATCCCACGTTGTTGTGCGTGGGAACCCCCCCACGGGGGCTGCGGCCAATTAAATCCCACAAAACCCAAACGTTTCAACCGCATTGTTGTTTGAGAGCTTACAAGGAAAACAGGAGGTGTTTTGCCTCCGTGCTGCTTAAACAACACATTTACCTGAAAACCAGTGCTGCTAATTGGCCCCGTGGGGTTTAACCAGCTACACTGCATTGTGAGAAAACACACTGCAGCCCAGGAGAACCAGTTGCTGTTTGACGTCTTAACATTTTATTTTTCTCTCAAACTGGTTTTGTATCAGTGTCAGTGATCAGACTGCTGCTGTGGAGCAGAGCTGTTCCTGTTCCTGTTGGAAGGTTCTTCATTTCTTCTACTTTGTTCCTCATCCGTCTCACATGTCTGTCCTGAGTCGACTCATTGAATCACCTCCTACTGTCGCCAAGTGTTCCTCTTCTTCTCACTGCTCCGAATCCCCGCGCTCTGTGATCCATTAACCACAGGTCTGCAAGCAGCTGTTAAAACTTATTTTATTGTCGTCATATTCTGCACAGAAGGAAAACAAACAAGAAGCTAGAAAAGACCCACACACACACGCAAACACGCACACACGCACACACACACAACAGGTACAGAGCTCTACTTATTTACAAGATCCTCGTTTGCATGACAAACTTCAATCCAAGCTGCCGCGACACTTACATTTCCATGAGAGTCAAAGGTGCAGACACATGCTCCTCTTTGCATGAACTCTTCCTCTGCTCGTGTTATCTCCTGAGGGAACTCATGGAAACACAGGGAGACGCGTTCAAACATCCACAATTTAAAAGACAAATAAACCAGAAGCTCAATTTGAATTCAGAAGACGCCAGGCGAGTTAGAAGACAGGCCAGAGAGAAACTGTCAATTCAGATCATGAGAAATAATCATCAGCCGCAGAGCTACAGGTAAAACGTGTATGTTCATCCTGAATAGTTGTGTTGTGTCACATTAAATTTACGTGGTTTTGTGTACTGGATGTTGTTGCACTTGGCAGTGACTGAGGATCAGGATGTAAATGAGCACGAGGTGGGACAGCTCCGGTCTTCTAGTTCCTCTCTGTTCACCCCCCTCCTCCCCTTGTAAGTGCTGGTTCACTGTTTCTCAGCTGTGAGGAACATTGTATACACACACTGAAAGAGAGAGAGGGGAAGCTCTTTGCTGCCACCTGCTGGATGAAGTCTGATGCTAATAAAACTGATTGTGTTTAGGGGCCCTTCTCTTGCTTTGGGCAGAAACACACACAAACACACTCACAGACGAGCCATTGTTACTGGCTGACTCTGGCCCTCAATTAAATAAGCCCCTGGCCCACATTGCCCCCCCCCCAGTTTCTGAATGACTGTCTCTCTCTCTCCTGGTCGAGCTCCGACTGACTCACTTATATGAGCTCCTTCATCAGGACTATTTGCGTTGAACCAACTTTTATTGTATTTGCTTTAAAACATGTGATGCAGCTGTTCACACAACACTGACCCCCCCCCCATCATCCTCCTTGTTTTTCCCCTCCTGCTTTATATATATATATTTATATATAAAAAAACGCTGCCTCGACTCTTATTTAGTGCTGAGAACACGGGAGGGTCTAACTGCTGCTCTCAGCAAACAACAGAAACTCCCCAACGCTCCCATTAAACTCTTCTTCACCTCTGACGCCAGCTCTGTTATTCTGAGTCCTGAGTCCAGCCAGTGCAGGACGGTTGTGTTGTTAATGTCCATTGTGTCTTTTTAAAGTGTTTTAAAACCACAATTTGATGTTTTTAAATCCTCTTCCTCCTCAGTTGTTTGTGGGTCTGTCGTTCCCGTACGAGGGTCCCGCTCCGCTCGAGGCCATCGCCAACGGCTGCGCCTTCCTCAACCCCAAGTTCAGCCCCCCGAAGAGCAGCAAGAACACCGACTTCTTCAAGGGCAAACCCACCATGAGAGAGGTGAGGGGGGGAGGAGGACACCACGGTTTCACTCCACACTCTATCCCTCTGTCCTCTCACGTTGTTTGTTTGGTTCTCTCTCTGCAGCTGACCTCCCAGCATCCATACGCCGAGGTGTACATCGGTGAGCCCCACGTCTGGACCGTGGACATCGACGACCCAGTGGAGGTGGAGAAGGCCATCCGCTCCATCCTCAGCCAGAAGGTAAACACATCTCAACCGGGACACGTCCACGTTGAGGCTCAGGACGCCTCTTCCTCCTTCAACCTCTCGGCCCGCGGGCGTCCCCTTTACCGATAAGCGTCAAACTTTGTTATTTACAGAATTGTGACGTACTGCTGGGTACTGATGCAACATATCTTTGAAAAGCTACGATTCTTATGATTCGACTGATCTAAACCATTTCAAGATCCGATCACCACAGCCGGTGTAATCAAGGTCTTAGTCAGACCCTTAACAGAAAGTCACTCACCTAAGAAGCTTCATGTTAATCCACAGATTGGTACATTGCCAAAGGTCCAGACGAGCCAGCAGCTACCTGTAAACTTTGATGTATTTTCCCTCGTAACTCCTGTTCACACGTAAACACAGCCGCCCTCTTGCTATCAAAATGGCGGCTAAACTCTGAACTTTAGATTGACAGCTCACTTGACCCAATAGGAGCTGGCGTGGGTTGTCCACAGCCTACAATAGCCAACGAGACACCAGACGTGTGAAGCCAATTGCAACAGATTGTTCTGATGACTGGCGTTTCGTTTAGCCAATGAAATTTCCAACATACAGATGTGACGCGTCATGGTGTAAAGTTAGAGATTCTGACTGTGGGGGTGGGGGGGGGTTCAGAATGTTACCTTTCAAAAGAGACCCAGACCATGCATGTCCTCCAAATGGTTCAAGAACAGCTTTCAATTTATCTTGGGGGATTCCTCAGACAGGTGAATCACACCGCCTCTTAAGAGAACACGACATTTATCTAAAATGACAGAAATCATTAAAGTCTAGATAAAATCTGTTTTCCATCACGTACGTAAAAGAAAAGCAACAAATCCTCCAGATCGAGAAGTGGAGCTACGAAGGGAGGGAGTCTGATCAAATTCTTAATTGATGAAAATCTAGAGCATCTAGAGACGGACGAGGAGGAGGAGGAGGAGGAGGAGGAGGAGGAGGAGGAGGAGGGATGAAGAGCGATATCTTGTTCTGTCTTCTCCTCCGGGGTCGGACCTCGTGTGATGCCGAGCTTTGCAGAGCCGGTCGGAAACAAAGGCTTTGTTCACTGGACGAGCCGGCACCGCCTCATATGCTTCGTGATCCGTGGCGAGCTGCAGCCTACCAGGCTCCGGCTTGACTAGCCCCCCCCCCCACACACACACACAGTCAGAGGAGCAGTGAGTGACTTAGAGCAGAAACAAAGGTTTCAGTTGTTTCTCTGCTCTGTTTGAAGTTTTCCTCTCAAATCAGAGTCTGGGGAGAAAAGACAGAAGTTCAGAGACACAGGCTAATATTACACCAGGCTGCTCATGTGCTCTCTCTCTCTCTCTCTCTCTCTCTCTCTCACACACACACTTTGAAACCAGCTCTACTCGGATCTGTACAGAGATGATATTTAGCTTTGCTCACATTGGCTGGTCCTCTTGATTTCTTTACTCTGCTTGTAATCAGATAAACATCAAATCGAACTTGAGTTCAGAAACCCACTCATCTGTCCTCTCCTCTCCTCTCTCGTCCTCTCCTCTCCTCTCTCGTCCTCTCTCGTCCTCTCCTCTCCTCTCCTCTCTCGTCCTCTCCTCTCCTCTCTCCTCTCTCCTCTCTCGTCCTCTCTCGTCCTCTCCTCTCCTCTCCTCTCCTCTCCTCTCCTCTCCTGTCCTCTCTCGTCCTCTCCTCTCCTCTCCTCTCCTGTCCTCTCCTCTCCTGTCCTCTCCTCTCCTGTCCTCTCCTCTCCTCTCCTCTCCTGAAACTGATGGTGACCCTGTGTGTGTTTTTCAGATCGAGCCCTACCTGCCCTACGAGTTCACCTGTGAGGGGATGCTGCAGAGAGTCAACGCCTTCATCGAGAACCAGGTACCTCCTCCTCCTCCTCCTCCTCCTCCTCACTCATCATGATCTTAGTGAAGTTCTTTTCACATCAGTTCTTCTGAGAATGAAAACAACATTCTCAGAAAGAGAATATTTACCAATCCTGAAAGAGAAGCTCGGCTGTCAACACTCTGAAGAAACGTTCTCATCATTTCCTGGAAAGCTGCTTTGTTTTTTCCGAACCAGACGATGAAGTGGAAGATTCGGTTTGTTGTGACTTTCAGGAATTTTTTATTTTCCTTTTGTGTCTGAGTGAACAAAATGTACGAGGATCAGAAATCACAGACATAACAAACCAGAAGGTTTTCAGAATAGATTTAATCAAAGATCATGAGATTGACAAATCGAATAAACCGGTCAGTGGAGCTCATTCCTCCAGCAGTCTGTGAGACACACTCATAGAGACCACGCTCCTGTCCTCGGGTCGTCCTGCAGTCGTCCTGATGTCCTCTGTCTGTCTTGCAGGACTTCTGTCACGGGCAGGTGATGTGGCCTCCTCTCAGCGCCCTGCAGGTCAAACAGGCGGAGCCCGGGCGCACCTGTAAGCAGGTGTGTCAGGAGGAGCAGCTCATCTGTGAGCCGTCCTTCTTCCAGCACCTCAACAAGGACAAGGACCTGGCCAGGTGGGACTCACACACACACACACACACACACACACACACACACACACACACACGCACACACACACACACACACACACACACACACACACACACACACACACAAGATTTCCATGTATCTACACAAAGGCTCGAGCAGACACACACATTCTCCCAGCTCATCTAACGGTCTCTCTCTCCCTCCCTCTCCCTCCCTCTCTCAGGTTTGGTGTGGACTGTCAGACGGTGGAGTCGAGCTCCGACACGTTGGTCCCGGCGTACAGCGACACGCGGCGTCACTGCATCTTCCAATCCGACCTGCTGCTGTTCAGCTGCGCCGGCGCCCACCAGACGCTGCGCCGCATCTGCCCCTGCCGCGACTACATGAAGGGCCAGGTGGCGCTGTGCAAAGACTGCCTATAGCAGCCACACGCCAGCCCACGGGAGGGGGGGGCGGGCGGAGAGCAGCTTAACGAGTGTTTGTGTGTTTGAGAGACACACACACTCCTGCAGCTGTCAAACACACAAACACACACTGAACTCCTGTGTGTGTGTGCGGACAAACATTGACGAGACGTGTGTGTGTGTGTGTGTTTCTCATCGTCATTGTTCTGAAGCCGAGTCACTCCTCAGATTCACCAGCAGGGGGCGCCACAGGTCCCTGGAAGGGAAGTGAAATGACTTGAGGGGACGAAGGGATTCGAACAGGAACCGCTGCAGCTCCGCGGGCCGCGCGTGTCCGTGACGTTCAACATGGCGGTGTGGCCAAGCCCCTCCCCCTGACAGCTGCACCGCCCACCTCACCTGGTCCCGCCCCCCCTATCCTCCATCCTCATCCCCACTCAAATCTGAATCTGCTCATTGTTTAGGTAGATTTGCACTGGACTGGCATGCCCCCCCCCCCCAAACACACATATCTACACACGCATAGGGGGAGGGGCCTGAGAAATGGCGGCTAAAAAAACGTAACCAGTTTTACACTGTAAGGACTTGTGGACCGAGGGGCGAGAGCCGACATGTAACATAGATATCTAGATTTTTATTCTGGAACTTTTAGCGTTTCCTGACACCTCCTCCAGATTCCATTCCCTCACGAGCGCGAGCGACCACGTGCACGCTCATATTCAAACGCATCATGAGGAGCGAGTGTCTGTGGCCAGTGGAGATTCATGACAGTGTTCCGGTACGACGCCCACCAGGGGGCGAGGGCGAGCTCTCTGCAGTCGTAGGAATGTGGTGACTTAGACACGTGGTCGTCCGTAACGCACACAAAGTAAAACACACACACACTCGTGTCACCGACCACACAACAGCAGCTGTAAATCCCTCTAGCGCCCCCCCCCCCCCCCGCCTCATCGTCAGGATCTTGATTTTCCTGCAGGTTCGCAAACGTTAAGATCAAAAAAGTTAATTTGTAGTTATTTGTGGTGAATTGAAAAAAGAACATGGTGCACTACGTTTATCTATTAGAGGGTCGAGGAGATATTAGTTACACTGTATATTGTTCATATGGGTTTTTATTTATTTTGTACACAGATCTTTATCTCGGTTTTTGGTGGAAATCGTTTTTTATTTATAGAATGGGCGTCATCTTATTTTTATTTCTTTTCCCTTTTTTTATCGATTTTTATTTATGGAGAGTGATTAAAAAAAAAAAAAAATCGACATAAAAAACGTGGTGGGGGGGGGTTTGTCTGCTTCGAGAAGTGACGAGAAGAAGAAATCAACTTTAGAGATGGAGTTTTGTAAGTTTGAGAACTTTAACTTATATAACTGTTGATAGTTTTAGAGCACAGAGGTATTTACAGTCACTTTATGTACCTGCAAAACATATTATATACAAATATTTGCCAATTTCAGAATTTTACGCCCAAATACAAATTTATAGATTCACGTGTTGCAGAATTAAAAAGTAGAAACTCTAATTTCTTTACTTTCCTCTTCTTCTCGTCTCTTTAAGCCGAACAGCTGCAGACAGATGTGGCCTGTTTTATTGTGAAAGGCAGCAGCGGCCTTGTACACTTTGATTTCCAATCAGTTTTTTTTGTTTTGCACACAGACACACAAACAGACACACACACCGTCCTCACTGCGTCGGCCCAGACTCGTGTTGTGTGTCTTTATTTTGTGATCTGCCGCCAACTCTGCGTCTCATGTGCCTTGTCATGGTCACGTGTGTTTCCTCACTTCTTTAAATCTGTTCTACTGGTTGAGGTGAAATGATTTTAATTCAACGATTAAAGATTATATATTTTTCTTACTTTAATTTAATACACTTTAGACCTAATTTATTCAGTGTGATGACTCAGCAGATCAGTGGATTTATTATTTAACAGAGATTTTAATTTGTAAAGTAGAGTTTCACGGATGTACAACAGATGTTACCTGAGCACGGTTTTACTCCTTTTCTGTTTTTCTTTTCTTTCCTCCGACATGTGACCAGAAGCAGAAGGTCCTTCACTTTATTTATCATCGTCAGCAAATTCCAGAAAAAAGGATCAAAACCAATCGTGTGTTCCATCGTTTCTCGGCACTCTGAGTTTTAACCACAATTTAAAAAATGATCAATCATGTTCTGAAAGTAGTTTTTAATCAAGCAGAAGTAAACAGGGACTTTGATGGGGACTTATTTAAAGCTGCGGATGAATACACGGTGATCAGGTCATTACTTGTTTTGGTCTTTTAATGGATTCTGGACCTAACTGAGTTTCTGGATGTTCTGTTGCAGCCGAGGCCTTATTTGTTTTGTTTTACATTACGCTGTCGATCACATTATCAAGCGCTTGGTTTCCAGGAGCTGACATGAAGGTCGTGAACGTCAGTTTCTTCACCGCATCCGTTTGTTTTAACCTCAAACGTCTCCATCGTGAAAAAGAGAAACTTTATTTACAGCGGAACAAACTCATCAGTCCTCGTTTCTGAATCTGGAGCCTCAGTGTCTGAAACAGCCGAGCGGAGACGATCGTGGTGAAGAACGACAACGGCTTTGTTTTCAGTCCTTGATGAGTAAAGAGGGATATAACTTTATTTTTAAATAAACCTTTTTCTGTGATCAGAGTGTCCGACTGTGCTTTACACTGGTTCTACACCACAGAAGATTCACATTCAGTATTTACACAGAAACGTACAGTCCACAGAGAAAGAGAGAGAGAGGATTTCAGGAGTCGAACCACCGAGCTGCTGGAGTTTGATTTGATCCTGAGCACAGATTCAACTTTTAGACACATTTTTATAATTATTCATTATAATTTCATCTCCAGTTGATCATTTGAACTAGAATCTATTTCCTGTGCTCGGACTTTGAGACTCAAATTGAACTCCCTCAGCTTCTGTATTCAAACTGAAAGAGATGGAGCTTCTGTTTTAACCAGCGATTCAGAAAAGGTACATTCAGCCTCTCTCCTGTCAATCACATTCAAGCTCTGGAGTCAGAGACGAGGAGGAGGAGCAAGAGAAACATCGATCATTTCATATATCACAGCTTCTGTAACATTAAAGTCTTCACATCTACAGTTCAGGGCAGAAACACGTCCTGCTCACAGCGATAAGAACAACACAGAGGAGCAAGCTGCTGATTCTCTATGAAATCTGGTTTTTATCAGTCTTTGTATTGAAGCTGTTTTCTGCCTGATGGACAAGAAGAAAAGTCAGTCATGATAAAAACAAGTTAAACAGTTCACTTCCTAATTTAATACAATGAGACGTTGCATGAGAATCTTTATTTTTTGAATCAAGACTAACTTCACTTCTTGTTTTCTTTTCATGGCCGAAAATCTGCTTCTGTATATTCGAGACGTTTCATTCTCTCTATAAATAAACTTTGTATTTGGTTGTTTCATGTTTTAAAGCAACACTCTGCAACAGCGCCCCCTGCAGCCACATGGGGAGCCCTGCGCCTGTGTCTACAACATTTTTAACGTTTGTGTTCAGTAACAGGAGGAAACTGAAATCAGATCTGAGCTGATGATTAGTTTCGACTGACACCAGAACTGCACGATTACGTCTTTTAAAAAGCTTCTCGTTTTAAATCAAGAACACAAATCAGCTTTATTACCAAGTTACTACTTCACATGTCACCATGTTGAACCCAAACAAACGGGTACGGTCACGTTATGGACACGATATCAATAATATAAATGTCCACTTGTCTCCGCAGCCTGTGATCAAACAGCAGGAACACAGGAAAAAGGGACAAAGTCAAAGTTTGACGATGTCGCGGCTCAGAGTAAAAACTTATGAGTGGATTCAACAGATCACTTCCTGTCCGATCAGCTCATCAACAACCGGCCCAACGACAAACTGAAGCTGAACTTTGCTGGAAAGTGGAATCGGTCACAGTAGATTGGAGTATTTCACAGAAAGAAGGAAAATGAAATGATGCAGAAGAAGAAGATTCAGAGTTCATCACAGATTCGAACTTCTGGACGTTCGTCAAACATCACGAAGACAAAAGAAAAACAACAGAAACAGATTCTCACTGAGGTCAAACTCCAAACTACATATGAATCCAACCAAGGAACTCTCTCTTCCTTTCATGGATCCTTTTGTTTTAACGTCTTAAAATAAAATCCACAAACCCATTGGTCACAAACTGGCTCAGCTGCTGTGACATGAGAACAGACTCTGGATCTGATCTGAAGGAGACAGGAAAACAAACCATCAGATCATCCAGCTCCTCTCTGACCTCAGAATGTGAAACAACAACTTCAACTTGACTCACAACACAAAGTTCCTTTCTCTGATAAACTTTTCCATTTCATCTCCCATATGAAGTTATACAAGAGATGCAGTTGCCTCTACTCGCCAGTAGGTGGCACAAGATGCCAAAGTACAAATACTACATTCACTAACATGAAGTAAACAGAGTCTGTTTCCCTCGTGTGTCACGACTGATGATGTCATAAGGCTAATGATGAGGTCACTATGACGTCACTCCAGATAAATACTGTTGACAGCGAATCACATCACTGACAGTTTGTGTGCTTGTTCCTTGTGAGGCCTTGTGTGTTGACACATCCTCAAAACACCATTAACACTTCACTCACACACACACACACACACACACACACACACACACACACACACACACACACACACACACACACACACACACACACACACACACACACACACACACACACACACCTCTAGAAACCATGGGGAAAGTAAAAGGCTGCGTTTGGACGAGGCGATGACGGGGTGGGGGCGGGGGGGGGCGGGGGGCTGCTGCTCACGGTTCAAAGACAAATTATTTATATTTACAGCAAATTGTAAAACACTTAAAAAGGTGCCACAGGAGTTTGATCGGCCTGAACCTCAGGTCACTGGCACCTCCAGGCCCGGGTCTCTGTGGAGAGACGTGGGGGGGGGGAGGGAATTGACAACCCCACCCCCTGAACCCCTCCTCTTCTTCTTCTTCATCTCTTCTCCGTCACTCAAAACGCTCATAGTTCCTGGTTTGTCGGATCCGTGGAACCATGTCCAGCAGCAGCCTGCAGAGGAAGAGGAGGAAGACGAGGAAGACGAGGAGGAAGAGGAGGAAGAGGAGAATGTGAGTCTTTAAATGAAGAATAAAATAAACTGTGTGCCTTTCTGGGTCCCTGCAGACAAATTCATTTTTCTGGTTTTATTCGTTGCTTGAGTCAAAACTTACTTGACTCCGTAGAAGAGGATGATGAGGCCCATGAGGACCCCTATGGTCCCGTCCAGGTACCACACCTGGGGCTCGTGCTTGAACACCTCGGCGCTGATGAGGATGGAGAAGCCCATGACTCCTCCCACCAGCGAGTTGAAACCTGCACAGACAGAAACACATGAATCCGTCTCTTTGGTCCCAAGTCACAGCGGGCGGGGGGGTTTTAAAGTGTTGGAATTCAGCCCCTGTTGTGTTGAGGCCTCAGTGGACACGTGATTCTCAGTTCACTGAGGGTGAAAGATTCCCGAGATGCCTCCAATGAGCTGAAAGTGTGTGTGTGTGTGTGTGTGTGTGTGTGTGTGTGTGTGTGTGTGTGTGTGTGTGTGTGTGTGTGTGTTCACCCACCGTCGGTGATGAGGGCTCGGCTGGTCAGCACCCTCCCGATCATGAACTTGACCACGGCCAGGATGATGCACGCCACGCCGCTGACGATGGACACGCTGAACAGGAAGCCGTCCTGAGGGAGGCAGACGCACAGCGAGAGCTTGGTCACTCTGGTGGTGTCCCTCAGGGTTTGATTCTCGGTCCTCTACACCACTGGTTCAGCCACACCAGACTGAGACTCAACCACTTACTGGCATCAAGCAAACGGTTATGACTTCACTCAACGGATCAGTTTAACTCTTCAACTGTCAATATCCAGATGAGATGAGGAGTTGATTAATAACTACAGCTCCTCCATCACTTTCCACAAGACCCACGACAACCACAGCTCCCCCCCCCCCCCCCCCACGCATCTATTCCCCCTCCTCAGGTTTATCTTGATCATCTTCTCATTAATCTGGGTTTGAAAATGATTCAACCTTCCAAACGTGTTGTTCTGGTTTTTAAATATTAGAATATGCCGTCACACCCATCATCACCGTGGAGGAGGATGGATGAGGGGCGGGGGGGGCGGGGGGGGTGGAGCTGCAGAGCACTCAGGGCCTCTGCGGCAGCATTAATATTGCACTATGGCCTCAGAGCCATGGAAAGCTCATTTGAACTCAGAGACATCAGAGAGGAGGAGAAAACCTCAGACCTGTGACTCACAACATGAAACGAGCTCCTTCTACAAATATTGTACATTCATGAATTCATCAGAGCCAAGAGACAGATTCTGGATCTGATGAGATGAATTTTCCTCATGTACTTGTACTTCTTTGTGAGCACTGGTTGTGGATTTTGTTATAGATATAAAAAGGTTTAGATTTGTGTATTTAATTGTGAGGTTTAACACAATGAGTCTCCTCACTATGATACAAGTGCATGTGTTGATTTGGCTTTGATGGTCTTTCAAAGCATTAACACAGATCCACATTAGACTCTGGATTAACAGCAGATCTATACGGCTGCATGTTGTCTGGATAATTCATCCCTCAAAACTCAACGATCACATTGAAATGATACAAAGATAAAGTTGGTTAGGAAAGTTGTGTTTCCAGAAGGTGGCAGCGGCAGGTGGCTCGCTGTGACTCGCAGGCTGTTGTCGTAAGGAAGCCCCTCAGTGACCCTCTGATCAACATTCAAAGTGGGTGGGCAGACATCCAGGCCCATGGGAGAGGGACACACACACACAGACACACACATACACAGTACTGGGAGAACGGCGGATAGAGGTCATGACAAACAAACCCTGCCCAGAATAAGAACACAGCACTTGACATTTACATTTGACAACAGATCCCTGAGCAGAATATGAAAACGGGACAAAGTGTTCTGCTCTTTGGAGGCGGAGCAACATGACGCCCACAGTCACCTGGAGGAAGCAGACAGAGAGAGACAGAGAGAGAGGGACAGAGAGAGGGACAGAGAGAGGGACAGAGAGAGGGACAGAGAGAGACAGAGAGAGGGACAGAGTGAGGGACAGAGAGACAGACAGAGAGAGAGACAGAGAGGGGGACAGAGAGAGAGACAGAGAGAGACAGAGAGAGGGACAGAGAGAGGGACAGACAGAGAGACAGAGAGAGACAGAGAGAGACAGAGAGAGAGGGACAGAGAGAGGGACAGAGAGAGACAGAGAGAGACAGAGAGAGGGACAGAGAGAGAGACAGACAGAGAGAGAGACAGAGAGAGGGGCAGAGAGAGGGACAGACAGAGAGACAGAGAGAGACAGAGAGAGACAGAGAGAGAGGGACAGAGAGAGGGACAGAGAGAGACAGAGAGAGACAGAGAGAGGGACAGAGAGAGAGACAGACAGAGAGAGAGACAGAGAGAGGGGCAGAGAGAGGGACAGACAGAGAGAGACAGAGAGAGAGACAGAGAGAGGGACAGACAGAGAGAGAGACAGAGAGGGACAGAGAGAGACAGAGAGAGGGACAGAGAGAGAGACAGAGAGAGAGACAGACAGAGAGAGAGACAGAGAGAGGGACAGACAGAGAGAGACAGAGAGAGACAGAGAGGGACAGAGAGGGACAGAGAGGGACAGAGAGAGGGAAAGAGAGAGGAAAAGAGAGAGGGACGAATGGAGATTCATTTTAAATGTGAGGGGAAATTAACAGGGTCAGAACATTCAGGTGTAAAAGAACAAACATCATCCTCCTCTTCCTCGTGTTTCTGTCTGCACCCTCCTCCTCCTCCTCCACAGGTTACTCTCTCCCCTCCTCCCTCCCTCCTCTGTCTGTCTCACCACTGCATATTTATCCAGCCGTTTACCTTATTAGCATTTCATAGCAAGGAGGACGAGAGGGAGGTGGTGAAAATAAACCTTGTTTCGAACTGTGGCGTACTGAGGGGGGGGGGCTGTGAGCCATGCACACGCTATTTATATCTCCCTCCATGGTGCACCAGAAACCAGTCTGATAAAGTCGGAGCAGAAAAACCCAATCTGTGGCTCCCTGGTCGATGGCCGCCTGTCGGGCTCGACTCACAGACGAGGAGACGGGAAACAAGTCGGGGCGATAAATCAATAACGCATCTGAAAACTAAATCAGGTTTGAGCCTGGAGAGATTATCTTTTGAGTTCTGCAGCTGATCCAGGAAGTCAGATTAAAATGCATCCAGCTGTGATCATGAGTTTAGCTTTTCATGCCAAACCCCACAGATCCCACCTCCCACCGAGCCGGGATGATGGGATAATCCAATTTAAAAGTGAAACAAATTGTACAAATACACAATCATCAATTCCAATTAAGTTTCTCTACATCTCTTATCTACCCAAAGTTAAATGTTAAAATGTTTATGGACATCATCATCATCACTACCTGCTCAGAGCCATTCTACAGAGATGACTATTGCAGCAGAAACACTTTAACATGTTCACAACAAAGACCTTGAAACCTTATTTTCTCAATTCAGATTCTGACTGTGACAGACCCCATTAAGAACTGGTCTGAACATCTGTCCGGAGGGATCCCATCACTCCCATCACAAGTGCTCAGCTCCAAGTTCAGGTCTGAATGAATCCTGAGAGTCACTCGGACCACATTCTCTTGAATTGGTCAAATCTTATTCTGCAGCAGAGCTACACACGACCCAATCATCTCGTCCTGACTCTCTCAGAATTGAAGAAATCCTTCAACTATTCTCACTTTCTAACATTTCACTTTATTTAATCTTAGCAAAGAGGAATAAAGTACGTGTGCATGTGGGATGTATCCATTAAAACGTTTTCAAACCCATAAATATTGATTTCTCAACAACAGCAGGTCACAACAACACAAACCAAGACATCCTAAACCTGTTTTGACCCCTCCCCCCCTCAAAAGCTTCCATATGAAAGTTCCAGTAAATACACACGTGCAGGATTCACGACTACAAGTGTGACGAGAGGCTTCACTACAGCCTCACTCTAGAATCTAATTATAACCAAATCCTCCAGACAAAGTCAGCCGGGCCGCTTCAGGGCTTCTAAGTGAAATCCTGGTCCGTGGCACACTGGTGGTTTTACAGAGAAGCCGATGAGGACAAAGTGGTCGTTAGTGTCTGGCCAGGCTTTTATAAATAGCCACAAATTCCCCAGAAAAAAAATCTGATTACTCACCAGAGTTCAGTGAAAAGCACAAATCTGTTTAGTGAGTGTTCAGCTGACAGTGCTGCAGCTGTCAGAGCCCCACACTGTGATAGTAGCTTGTGTTTATTAACCCTCTTGGCTCCAAGGACACATCCACACGTCTAAAATCATCTTCAATCTTTCTATTAATATAAATAAACCATCGCACTACTCCTCTGATCCTAAGACTTTGCTAAAAAAAAATCTAAACAACTCATCCACGAGTAAACAGGAAGAACTTCTCAAACGCACATTTCAAATTTCCAGCTTTACAGACAAATTATCTCTTGACTCGATGTTCTAGGTCAAATTAGAGCCTCAGTACAAACAAAGGTTCAACTGTCTGAAATGTTATAAAACACGTGTGTCATGCACGTTAGAGGCAAAGAAGACATGTACAAATGTTTTTTGTTAAATTCTTACCACTTCAGGCAACAGCTTGGTGGCCAGGTCATTGATGGCCTTACCCAGAATGCACAGGGAGGACAGGATGAAGATCACACCCAGGATGACACAGGCTCTGAGGAGGAGGAACAGAAGATTTCAACTCGGGTGCAGAGAGACAGAAAAAGCATCGGCATGAAATGGAGAAAACATGGAAGGGATGAATTTAGGGTTGTAGAAATACAGCTCAAGACGTAATGAGTCTGAATTCCACCGGCATGGTTCAATTCATCAGAGAGAGAGTGGGTTGAATTACCAGGGACAACCAGGAGCACCTTATTACCCCTCTAGCTATAAACTAGGAAGAATAAATCTCACACATCCTTGCCCAGTGGACCAACAGAAATAAATTTCCCAGTCGTCCTGAAGTGATCATGAGATTCACAGAACCTCACACGACACAGAGGAAGTGGAAATGGTCGGCACAGATTGATTGGAAGCAGCAGATCTTCAACTAATTAACAAATTCCAGAGGGAGAGCAGCAAAGAGAAGAAGAAACTATCGGAGCGTGTGGAGTTTAAAGGTTTCTTCTCCAGCTGCGTTCATTATCCTGGGATCGACCGGATGAGGTGACCAAGGCAACACCCAACATCACTCTAGGAAGTCCACTGCAGCGCACACACACACACAGACACACAAACACGCACCCCCTGTTGTGTCTTGTACAGCATGGATGTAAAAATAACAACATCTCGGTGAAGCCGTTTCTCCACAAGAAAAACAAAAGTGCAAAGAAGCACCATTAATATCTCCTGTAAAACTTCAGGTTCCGTTTCAACTCGACTTCACATTTTAATATTAAAATCCGCTCAACAGCATCACTCATGTGAATGAAGGTTTTTCTCTCTTTTAAAGCTCTGTGCTTTCATTTGGGAAACTAATTTGTCTTGTGAGCCTGTTGCCGTGGCAACCGGTCTGTACCCGGGCTCCAGCACTGACCCCCGATCAGCCACAGACAAAAGAATTAAGGGGAAGATCGATTCTCTGGTTGTGAGTCGCTGGTTTGTTCAGTCGCTCTGACGGGAGCTTCTGTTTGTTAACACACATAGAGAAAGTGCTGGAAGGAAAAACAGAAGCACAACACGGCTGTTATCAAGTGTGTGTGTGTGTGTGTGTGTGTGTGTGTGAGCACATGCAGTTTGTATTTACACACAAACACACACACAGTAAGTGCTTGTTCACTTGTGCAGCCACATGTGTGGGCGTTGTAGTTGCGTGCAGGTGATTCTCTCTCTCCATCAGTTCATGAATATACAGAATCTGCTGCAGCACTTGTTTTTGCCAAGCTGCCTGATCACAATTCTCTCAATATGACAGAAGTTTGAAAACTATATAAAGAGAAAAATAAGCTAAATCAACCTATAGTCGATGTTGACTTCTTCTTCTGAACTTCTAAAGTAGAAAATATCCATGTTCTCCAACTAGCAGCTGAAGTAAGAGAGAAATCTGTGGATCACTGGGATCATTTCA
This sequence comes from Platichthys flesus, assembly GCF_949316205.1. Taxonomy (NCBI): domain Eukaryota; kingdom Metazoa; phylum Chordata; class Actinopteri; order Pleuronectiformes; family Pleuronectidae; genus Platichthys; species Platichthys flesus. The sequence continues at coordinate 3,645,799 of NC_084966.1, read as the reverse complement.
AACTCAAATGTATAAATATAAATCAAAAACCAAGCTTGGGTTTTTCATTTCTTGCCGACAGTATTTGATACGTCGGCAGCCTCTCAGAAGTTTGATTTAATGTCTTGTTCCGTCTGTGTCTCGTCTCCAGAGGACGTGATCTCGTACAGAGTCTCCACAGCAATTAGCCGTCTGTCCTCTGAGACCTGGACACGTCCTGAGTGGGAGTCAGGGGCGGAGAGACTGGAGCTACCACACACAGCCACAGTCAGGACAGAGAGGGTTTCTCTTCTATCTCTTTAATTCAGTAAAAGATGCTTTGGAATTTGAATGAATACAACTGAGTGGAAATAACGGGAAGGATAACTGGGTCCCAGTCAGTCTCACGTGGTCTCTCAGTATATTCAACTGGCTGTGACTGGTCAAAACAAGAGCTCAGGTAAATGCAGGTGTCTGCAAATAATAAATAAGCGTTACACAATGCTTCACAAATTACAAAGCAAAAAAAAAAAAAAAAAAATGTATTCAATTCAATTTTAAAGCCGTTAAAACATCTGCTTGATTCTGTTCTCAGAGTCTCGATCCCTTCCTGGTGATGAGCTCATTTCTGTGGAGCTCTGGCTGAGCGCTGGTTGTACTCACATGTATTCTCTGTGAGCAGAATGAACAGCTGCTGCGTTGCTGTATCGCCACAACACGATGACGGAGGACAACACGTCCAGGGCTGCGTCGAACTACAGAGGGAAGACGAGGAAGACATCTAATTAGTAGATCATTGGCTTTTAAAAAACAATTTGAGATTCCCTACTTCACTGTCACTGCTCCAGTTTAGTTTAATTTGTTAGATACACTTTGTTTCCTACACGTAGATGAAAGTGAAAACAGAAACATGTCATATTCTCCTCACTCCAGCAAATAGCGTCACACATCTTTTTCAATTGACTTACAGCGAATCCGAAAGCGGCAGCACTGTGACGCATGATGGAAACAGCTGCAAAAGAAAAGAGAGAGAATGAATCATGACTCAACTTCCACAGATTTGTTTTTAACATTAGATTCATCATTAACTGTTCATTCATAAACATAAACATTAGTTAAGTTATAGCAGCAAAGTATCAACACAACGAGAGCAAGTTAAAATACAGTAGAATAAAGTAAACCAGACAATATGTACATTATAAACCCATGTATAAAGAGAATATATATATTTAAATATAAACTGTATGGTCAACAATATACAAATAAAACAGTATACACACACATACATACATATATATATATATAAATCAGTATATTTTCAGAATAAGCTGCATAATAAATTGTACAAGTAAAGTGCAAATGGACACAAGTAAACAGTAAAGAAGAGTAAAAACACACAGACACAAATAATCACTCCATTCTTACGGCCGTGGGGATTGATGCTTTTATTCTTTAAAACATATTAAACATAAAAATACATTTCCTATACTTTCTTCTGTACGTTCCACATTCTATCTACACGTTTCCAGCTCTAACCAGCTTCTCCAATCAGAATCAGAATCAAGTGTGCACATGTGACCAGATCAAAACATTTCCTGTCTCGTAATAAATGAGAAGCTATCATTTCAACACAAAAGTTAAAAGTCTCACTTGACCCTCACAACAGAACGTCTTTATGAAAGAGACGCAGCAAAGCAACCAAGAATAGCTGTGACTTATTCACACTTGACGTCGGTGAAGCAAGTGAAAGGAAAGTGAGAAACTGAACAAGAACGAGAGCAGTGCCAAGTTGGATGGATGTAAACAACCAGCATTAGAATCAAGCTGCACTTCTCTTGGCCTCGTCCTCTCCTGTTGAACTGCATCGATCCCAGCGAGCAACTGTTTTCCTGTTTTTAATTAGTTTCGGCTGCAATTAAATGGAGCTGGAGACGTGTTGACAACAAACACGGAGCTCTGTGAGGAATCCTCCACTCACACCTGCAGCGAGCGGAGAGGGGAGATGAGACAAAGAGGAAGCTGCTGATAGATGGAGGGGAGGAATCCTTTGCTCTCTGGTTTATTTTTAGCTAGACTCACTGGGGGCCAGTAACCAGCCTCAGCTCTGCACACAGAAACACTGCACTCGTTCCCTCCGCCCGTTCTTCTTCTGCAAGAGCGCTCAACTCCTTTCTTCCTCTTTCCTACACCTGCCACCTCAACCTTCCTCTTCCATCCTCCCTTTTATTTCTCATCCTCATTCAGTGTCTCTCTCTGGGCTGCAGGTACGATCATCCCCTCCCCTGCCATCCATCGCCCCGACCAAAACCAGATCAGAGACACACAAACACACACACACACACACACAGACACTTATGCAAACGTGTATGAGCCTTGAATACAAATCAGTGCGCCAGCAGAGATCTGCAGAGATGCAGCATGGAAACAGTGACGCTACAATGATCTGAGAAACAACTTTGTCAGTAAATCAAACTCGTCTGTGACACAACAACAATCTGTGCAGAACCACAAAAGCCAATATCGCTACGAGGATCAATTATCCATCAACAGAATTATATATCTTTCATTTTATTGATAAAAACACGTCCAAAGCAACAGTTGGCATCGCCCTCTAACCTCCTCCTCCTCCTCCGAGCTTCATAGACACAGATCACTTGAGTTCAGGTTCAGGGAAAAACCTGAATCTCTGTCTGCTGGTTTCATTTAGTCGGTTCTCGTCACACTGTGGTGCTACTCGTACATTTAGGACTGTGCCACACTTCATTTTCACACCACCATGACAAATTCTATATTGTTTGAAAGCTGTGGGGCTCTTCAATTCAAGAATGTCCCATGTTACTGAGACAGCTGCTGACACGAGAACTGGGTCAGACTGGTAGCTCGAGCTCCAATGGGATCAAACCACAGGCCTTGTATTCCTTCTAGAAACATTTGTGGTTCAGTAATTCTTACACACAAGTCACAAATTAAAAGGTTCACAGGTTTAAACAAAGCAAAACTAAAACCTTATGAACATAATGTTGGCTTTACATATTAAATGTAAACTGGTGCAACAGTTTTAAGACTTTAAACCCCAAACGTTGTCTTACTGGTCATCCGTGGAGGCAGAACACTTAAACTAAACAGAACCAGACTGAACCAAACAGAACCAGAGACCCTGGCAGAGACTAATCCACCTGATTGGACTCAGGTGAAACCAATCAGGGCGAGGAGGGCAATCACCGAAGAGAAACAGGGACAAAGGCAGGAAGTACAACAAGCCGGAGACATATAAAACAGGAAATAAAATGATCAAACACCTGAAATGCAAACGCTACAACGAGCACAGCACTCAGTGGAGCCCAGAGCGCCGCCTGCTTAAATCCAATCAAGCTGCACCGCATTGCACAGACCAGCCCTCGGAAGACTCATGAATTATTCTCTGTGAAATCGGTGAAAATGTCTAAAAGTGGCCTGTTTAGCAATGTTAAAGAAAGTGATAAAATAACATTCATGCTTTAATCTGCTGAATAACTGATAATCGGCCATTAATACATAAAGTGGTTGGAGAAATTGCAAGGTTCCTGGTTTGAATCTCAGTTTCCATGTTGCATATGACTCGTGTGTTTTAGCCACGGAGCCTTTATATCTATTCATCATATATGTTCACTGTGTGGGGGCCATATGGAATCTAAACTGGTGACGACTGGTCGGCTTTGCTCTTTAAACATCCCGAGTGGAGACGTTCTTCTTGTCAACCCCTGTGTGCCCGAGCTCTCGTGTGCGAGCAGACAAATGCTACAGCAAACACAGGCTGACAGCTGTTTTGATGAGAGTCAATAACAGGGAGTGCCTGTGTGGACCCGGTGTCCTGCATCTGCCACAGTGGACGTGACAGTGTGTTCTTAAACTCACTGAAACAGGAGAAGGGAAAATGTATGAATTTTGCTTTCATGCTTGATTTTTATCGGCTTTTTAAAGATCTTATGTGGGCTGTATCCCCCCCCCGACAGATCTGCCTCTAATGTCAACGAGAAAAGTACATCTGCTCCTCCTCCTCCCCTCCTCCTTCCCTTCGCCCTCTCTCCTCCTTCCCTCGTTTCCTCGATCCATTCCTACCTCCTTCGTTAGGAGCAGAGAGAAGAACTTGTGTATAAATGAATCTGCGGCAGCTCGGCGACGGCTAATTGGCTCCCAAGAAAGCTGGATGGGTGTCAGCTGGGACGGAGTTTCAGCATCACACACACACACACACACAGTGGAGATCTCTCATCTCATTGCCCCCCCCCTCCCTCGCTCCCTGTCACACAGACAAGAGAGGAAGAAGATAAAACACTCTTCGTTCTCTGCAGCTTTATTGGCTGTTTCTTGAGCTGCAGTTTGCATATCAGTGAAACACTGCTGTCAAGGTTGTTTGTTCAGTTGCTGGACTGATGGTGTTTGTCTCACGGTGCTGGTTATTACAAGGGGCGGGACTATGTTGTCAGTCATACATTCATTCCAGTTCGAGTCCACAGAGGAGAAAACACAAGCTGGACCCGACTCTTACTCTGATTCTGATTCTGATCGGTATGAGGATGGATGACTGTTCTCCATCTTTATAAACAGTCTCTGCTTCACACAGGAAGTGACTGCTCTTCTTTCGGTTCCCTTCAGGAAGCTGTGCATATTTCAGTCTTATCTCTAACTGGTGTTAAAGTGGTTAATCTTCTAATTTATAACGTTACTATTGCTCTGTGGATAATCTGGCACCAGCGAATCTGAACTCACTCGTAAATCCGTCTGCCTCGTCTGAACGTGGAGCAGTAACAGCTGACGTGTGTCCAGTTTCCCATGAACGTGTGAACTAGGAACGTCTACACGATAGCTGCACCTGGAAGCCCGTAATAAAATTCACACACGCACACTCACGCTCGAGTAGAAGCAGGTCTTTTCCATGTTTGAGTAATGCTAATGTTTGACAGGACATGTCTCCCAGCGGCCGTCATCAGCAGGTGCAGGGGACTTCACCGACGCCCTGCAGAGCTCTGTCCACCTTTCTGAGGCTTTCATTGAGAATACTTTCTTTTTTAAACTAATAAAACATAATTCAGTAACTCAGTTGAGGGATGTCATCGCCAAAAAACCTCCACTGACCATTTTACTTTGTAACATCTGCAGCAGAACAGTGTAGGATTCTCTTATTTCCACTGAATCCACCTCTTTCACTGTGGATTATGTGAAACACACAACGTACAAGGGGCAGCAAGAAGTTGTCGGACAGGCCTGTTGTGTTCTGCAGCTATAACAGCGTTTCCTTATCAGACAGGAAGTGGCTTTAATGATTGAAACAACATCGACTGTGCACAGGAAGACGCTGACTTTTTCAAAACAAAAGTATCACGGTTCTTCCCCTTGGTTCGCCTGCTGGGTCACAGACAGAAAGTACTGACCCAGTGGGGCGGCAGGTCACATCCCAGCAGCTTCATCTCCGCCTCTGCTCGTTTCTGCAGTTGATTTGCAACTAGGGCAGTTCTTCATTTGGGGGTAAGAGCTGGCAGGATGTCCCTGCACATCGGTGAGCCAGCGGTGAGGTGATCAACCACACTGCAGCACAACTTGTCCTCCTTACTTGTGCATATGTCAAGTCCTCATTTGCATTTACTGCAGAGGCGGAGGAAGAGGCTTCGGTTGAATGTTGCAGTACGAGATGGTGACTGATTCCTGAGAGCAGACTCACAAAGTCCAGTCATCACAACACACTCTCATTTAAAGCAAAACTTGTTCAATCTAACTGTTTGTTTGTTTTTATTTCTGACGCATATTCATCTCTACATTTCTCCAAATCTGTCTGTCTGCAATTTTAGATTTAATATCAGAGACTAAAGTGGAATCGCCGCCCTGTGTTTGCGAGCCTCCGCCAACCAGAGCAGCTTCATTCCACCAGGCTTTCCCAGACTGCCGTGAAGTCACCTTGACCTTTGACCTTTGACCACTGAAATCTAATCAGTTCATCTTTGAGTCCAAGTGACAACTGGGCTAGATTTGAAGAAATTCTCGAAAGAGGCCACTGTGACCTGTGAGTCTTTAACCTTTGACCTCACAACTCTAATAAATAATCAATTAATCTGTGAGTCTTAGTGAATATTTGTACAGAATTTGAAGAAGTTCCCTCAAGGCGTTCTCGAGATATCGCGTTCACAACAATGGAGTGGACCTGAAAACCCGATGCCTCCGACCACAACATGGAGCCTCACCTGAATTACACCTGGAAGGTAAGAGAGATATTCTGGCCTGTTCCACTCAATCAAAAAACCGAGAATGAGACACAAGCATTCAGGGGCGGGGTCATCCATGATAGTTGGGAGAAAAGGAAAGAAAGAACTGAGCGGGTCATTTGAAGTGGGAACAGTGGGAGGCTAAAGGTTTAAAGGGAATAAAACATGGCGTCGGCGTGAAGTGTGAGTCTCTGCGTGCTGGAGTGTGTTCCTGTTTCAACCACTCGTCCTTCAGGTTTCATCTTCAGTACGGCTGATTAGTCCGGCTGCTGGATGTCATGTTGATCAACAGGGTGTCACAAGAATTAACAAACCTGTCCTTGAAGCACCAAACAGCGTGCGCAGGGTCGTCTTAGGATTGTGTTTGTGTGCACGTCTTTATATAGATTCACCAGAAGACGAGACGTGATGGTGCTACTCACTGAAAGCAGCGATGGCGAGGACGATGGTGACCGCGATGGAGACCCAGGACACCCACAGGGCTTTCTTACGGTAGCTCTGTGCTTCGTGAGGCTTCAGACGCACGCTGCTCTCCAGAAGACCTGCACACAACCACACAGGACAACTGTCACCTACTGATTAACAACAGGAATAACTCATAATAATACATAAATGTACCTTTAAAGAGGGGCGGGTAACTTGGAAATACATGACAATATTTCTTCATGATACTTAAACCTGCGTAAACCGATTGTTTAGCCACAACAAGGACACATCCCCTCATAAAGCTGATATGGTGAAGGTGTTATCAAGCAGTTGTCTATTTACATTTCACACAAATTAAAACATCACTCATTTGAAGCTCAGCCCAAACAATGTGGATTTTTGAGGGTGGATATCAATACAGAGTTAAAAATATATAAACAAATTGGTCAAAACTTCTTTGCCAAAACTCCCTGCATTAGATTAACACTTCAATATAAACCACTATTGCTTATTTGTGCATGAGCATCCATTGAATTGGTTTGAATGACAGTAATCACATTGTGTTTTTACCATAATAATAGAAAGTACTAATCTATATGAAGTTAAATATTTACACGAGTGAATTGTTTTTTTTCCAAATGAGGCTTAAAATGATTTGAGTTGTGAATTAAAATAAAGGTCTGTGTAATGTGACATGGGCTGGTTGTGTTGTAGAGGCAGAGAACTACACACACAGACACACACTTCTTTCTGTGTCATATTCAGGATGTGGAACACAACGCTCGCCTGTGGCTTTTCACTCATTCCTTCCCAAAGGCCAACCACTAATGAATTCACTCAATCCTAATCACAGCACTGGGTTTGTTCAGCCATGGACGCAGGTAAGCAAACTTCTGCTTTAACGTGTTGACCACTACAACACAGCGTCATCCTCTCTCCCAGATGGGAGTACAGGAGGAACATGTGTCTGCACATCTGGATGGACGCCCAGAAGGGTATGGATCAGGAGCCTCTCTCCATGGCACCGGGGCGCACTGTGCGCTCTGGGCATCTGAGGAACTTCGAACCCGCTCCACCTACCTTTGTCATCTATGCTCTCTGTGATCTTCATCTCCTGGTCCATCTTCAGACCCTTTCCCGGACTTTCTGTGCCGCTCCGCTGCTCCTGCTGCTCCTGCTGCTCCTGCTGATGCTGCTCCTGCTCCTGGAAGTCCGCCTGCTCGCACTGGCCGTTCTCCGCCGCGGGCTCCACAACCACAGCCGGGTGCGGGACGCCGGTGGAGTCGGGCGGCGCGGGGTCCGTCATCTTCTCGGCAGTGAGGCACCGCAAGAATGTCGCACCTGAGCGAGAAGTGCAGGGGGAGACACCCAGAGACAGAGAGGGGGCACGGGAGGTAGGGAGGGAGGGAGACTCCTGTCAGGGGCTGCAGGTCCACTGGCTCCAAATTACGCACTGTGAGGGAAATGAGAGCAGAAGTGCACATCAGAATAAAGGTATGTGAGACACGACGTCTAATCCCCCAAACAGCAAATTACATTTCCATTGATTTGTAACTGATGATGGAAAAATGTAGTGTTGTATTATCCATCTCGATTTAAAGATGTACACGTCTGATTTGTTAGTACAACATGAAAAAGGCATTCATTTGAATATCTTTGTGTAATAGAACAAATCCCTCTTTTTATGTTATTGTCTTTTGTGTACTCTCCCTGCATAATATATTTTGTTTTCTCTGTAAATTGTAAGTACATAAGAAAACGTTTAATGACTTATTTTGTGTAATTAGATTATTATTGTTTAATGTTTACGTTAAATGTAATGAATTATATGTATTGTGGTTTTCTCTTACAAAATGTGTTATTTAAAATTATTTTACAAACACATTGAATACAGAACTGACACTTTCTACATTTCAAATATTAGCTTGTTTATTTCTAACCCAAGTGAAGGTTGTGGATATGTCTAAACAAGAAGGAAGTTCAGATTTCTGTGGAAGAAACTGTCTTCTTATTTTGAAAGTAATAATCGGAACTTGAGTGTGTAGGTGTTGTGAAACCTGACAGAGGATGTTGCGCATAGGCAGAAGCAGAAGAAGAAAAACACACATGTCCACATTAACAACAGTTCACAGTGTGGTGACACACACAGACACACACGCACACACACATACACACCTGGACTCTAATTACTGATCCCCGTCGTGGTCACGAGACCTCTGCCCTCTCTGCACACGAGGAAAACATCTGTCTGCAAACATGTGGATCGAGCCTGCGGACGTGCACGAAGACGTGTCTGTCCCCCACCTATGGAGAGACGTAGTTTGACTGAGTCAGTGGTTGATCCTCGTGGACTTTAACTCATCTGCTGCATCATCATTTTTCTTTACTTCTCAGTGTCCCACTCCTCTGAGGATGAACCCCATGACCCACAGGATCCATCATTCAGATGTCACTTGATGGTGTTGGTGTAAACGCTCCAACACAAAATAAGTAATCTTCAGAAATCACTCTCAAAAAGTGACAATATTAATGTTAAACATGTAAAATAACCTGAGACAGTAAGGATAAACATGGACTTGTAGTGTTAGCTGACCACACAGTTAATCAAGGGCCCTAACTTAGCATTAAATATGAATGACTCATCACATTATGCATATAATACACATTTTCAAACTGTGAATTTGTCATTTAGCAGCATTGGTCAGCAAAATATCTCCACACTCTACATAGAGGTAACTCCTCACAAGTACAGTACAGATAATACAGGAATGGTCCAAAGTACAATGCTGACATTTAGTGGCCAATCTGGATATTACAACTCTCAACAGAAAAGTACAAAGGGACATCTGATATCTACGATCCTGTATTAATTTTTAATATGTCTATCATAATGTAAAATAAAACTTTGTCTAATGAAAATAAACAATATATATCTTAAGTAGATAAACATAAACAGCATTTTCTCCAAAAGTTGCAATTATTTTTCATTCAATTATGTATTCACTTGTTTATTTCTTCATCTCTTTATCTATAAAGAAATTATTGAGTACTTTATTTATTTATTTTGAATATAACTATTTTGTGTATTTACAATTTTTTTGAAATAGTTTTAATTAATAAATAGCTGTTCGCACCACCGGCCGCTGGCGGCGCTGTTGAGCACCCTCCGGTCCCTGGCACCATCCGGCCTGGCTGGGGGGAGCGTAATGGCGGTGCACCGGGGACCCTCCACGAAATGGCTCTTCACCCGGGAGCAGCTGGAGAACACGCCGTCTCGCCGCTGCGGGATCGAGGCGGACAGAGAGCTGTCGTACCGCCAGCAAGCCGCCAACTTGATCCAGGACATCGGCCAGAAACTCAACGTGTATCCTCTCTGAAACGTGGAGGCTAGCGGGGCTAGCCCGGCGTTAGCATTAGCTCACAGGGGGACCGGAACGGCACGGCTCGTTGTATGTCACGGTTCTTCTCTGAATTACACGTTTAACACGTTTCTTCATCACGTTCACATCCTGTCAGACAAGATGGATCATCCACAGATGTCAACACGCCTTGTTATACCTGATAACGTCGCTGAGGCCTGCCTGCTAGCTTAGCTACTGCTAGCTATTGTGTAGCCCCTTCAGACTGCAGCTTCTATTGTTAGCAGTGTGTCTGTGTAATGTCAGTGATCAGAGATACTCGATACACGTTATAGCAGAAAGTTAACACTATTACTAGGACACACATTGGTTACTACACCGCTTGACAGGTCGCAGCTAATGGGTGTTAAATTCAGATTGGTTAGCCAAAGTTAGCATTAGCTCACAGAATGGTGGAACAACAGGGCTTGTTTTATTTAACCGTTTACCTTCAACACACATTTAAACGTGTTGTTATCACCTGGTTAACAGGATGAACAACCAGTCCCAGGTCCTACCTCATGTATAACCTGCTGAAGCAGCTGAGGCCTGGCTGCTAGCTGGGCTTCTGGTAGCTATTGTGTAGTAGTCTCTGCAGGCTGCAGATTCCATTGTTAGCAGGGTGTCATTATAAAATCAGTGATCGTGGATAATCGATACAAGTTGTTAGTGTTATAAGATCCTCATATTGTTTAGTAGTCAGTCGTACAGCGTTGGTCGAGGTAAAGCCACTGTCTCGACCCTGCGTCCGGTGTTAACTTACAGGGTACACGTTTTGCTAGCCCTCCACTCAAAGCTAGCTAGATGCTAACGTGCCATGTTTTCTGCCCCTCACTGTAAATGCCTCCATGGATTGTTTGCCTTAACTGTGAAACCCAGCTCTCAACTAACCATCAACACTGCTATAGTATATATGCACAAGTTTTATATGATCCACTCCTTCACCAAATTCCATCGCAATGTAAGTATCACAGCAGTTTTGGGCCGAGACCACAGCCACTGCTGGGGAAAGGATTTGTGAAAACTCTGGGGTTTTGTTTTTTAATAGATCATCTCGCAGACCACGTTGTTCCTGGCCACTAAAGTTGAAGAGCAGCCCAGGAAGCTGGAGCTGGTCATTAAAATGGCCCATGCCTGCATTAACCCCCAAGAGCCTGCCCCAGACACCAAGAGCAATGTGAGTACAGTCGGACTGAAGCCGCTCTCGGGCACCAGCTCTGGAAAACAAACGGAGAATCTGGTCTGGACCGTTTCCAGACTGTCCTTTTGCACATATGAAGAATGCAGCAGGGGGTTGACTTGGTCAGGGGTGTTCCCAACAGCAGGAAAGAAATGCTGGGAACATTCAGGCAAAGGGTGACGCCGGGGTAGAGCGGTCAGAAGAAAGGGTATAATCTTAAACTGCTGTGGGAATGACGTGTTTTTGTTTACAGCACATCAACAACAGCTTCAGCTCCTATCACCCAAATCTCTTGTCTTTTCAAAGTGATATCTTAATTAGCGTCTTTTACATATGTGTCAAGTTAGAGGTATTTTTCTCTCGTGGGGTATCTGACATTTTAGTCAGGGGTCGGCCGGGGACACTGGAAACTGTCCAGAGATCAGTGAATGTTTGACGGCAGATTAAGATTCGTCTGCTTCTGCTCCCAGTTCAAACTGACGTGCTTTATAGAACATAATGATATGAATGATTGAATCCATATATTGATCAGCATGTCATAGTGAAGCTTCAACAAAAAGACTTGTTTCATCTGCAAGTACAGCTACATCTTAAATGGTCAGTGGAGCAGTTATTGGTTCGACAGGGCAAGGATTTTGATAAACACATAATCGTTTATTACAGCAGAAATTCCACTTTCCCATTGGAGGGTGTGACTTGTGTGATGATGGATTTTGAGCTGGTGGAACCATTTGAAGAAATCTCCTGTGTCTTGAGTAAACCAACCAACAAGTCAACATGTTAGACACAGATAATCACACAATTAAGGCATAGGGTAATTATTATTCCAGTAAAGCCTGATTTGATCCTCGCAGTTAACCTTTATGGCCTAAGACTACCACCTTGAAATGATCATTTCCCATAGTGCGGTTCCTTTATGTGTAGGATTACTAATTTGATTTTGATTTGCTCGTTTCCAGCTGTTGCGTAGCAGATTTCAAATTCCGCATTGATTTATCTTTTTCAGGCATTCCTGCAGCAGGGACAAGAGCTCGCGGCTCTGGAAACAATACTGCTGCAAACACTGGGTGAGTCCTGCTGAAGCTTCAGTGCTTCAGACTGTGTAGGACTCAGATTGCTGCTGTTTCTCCCAAATGTATGCTGCTTCTCACTCAACCTTCTCTTTGCAGGGTTTGAAATAACAGTTGATCATCCACACACAGATGTTGTGAGGTGTTGCGAGCTAGTGCGAGGTATGACCTTCTGTTCTCTGCTTTTCTCACTTGAAATCATTTTAAGAACCATTTTTTCTATGACTTCTCGGTTAGTCCATGTTAGGGGTTCTTTTTTAATGCTACATTTCATGCCACCATGTTAGTGCAGATCTCACTTTGGAATCAAACTTTTCTCCTATAGTTCTACACTAGCTTACTGCCTTATTAAGGTTTTCTTAAACAGTAATGGGTCAAATGAATTCTGCTCTAATACCCACTTTTCTTCTTCTTCTACAGCAAGCAAGGACTTGGCACAGACTTCCTATTTTATGGCTACCAACAGGTTATTATCCTGTTCCCATCTTTGCACTGTAATGGCACACTATAGCTTCCTGTCTTGCAGGGTCCCCCTTCCTGTGTCCAACGCCCTGTTTGCGCCTGGATCCTGGGAACCCCCAGAGTGGGGAAGTACCAGCCAGGCTGCTGTGTGCGGTGTATTGTACAAGGGCTCTGTGTTGGCACATAGGGGTTGAATGCACTATGTGGAGTGTAGTGGTGCTGTTTACTCTCGAGGTTGTTGGGTACGGAGTGCATATGTCTAAAACACACTGAAATGGTAGCCTGAATATAGATTGCATCTAAAGATTCTTAAACTTATAGAGTTTTTTGGTAAGTATAGTTAAAGTTCTTTAATTTTTTTGTATATTTTTCACCCAAAAGCTTTAACAGTGAAATACCAAACTACTGCAAACTGAATGTTTTAGAATTTCAGAAAGAAAACCGTCTTCTGTTAGATTTATTGAGCTCGATGCATAAACATGAAATACGATCGTTAGAATAATGAATTCCCTCAAAAATAATGTTCCACAAAAAACAAATAGTAAAAAGTAATGTTCTCCATGTAGCTTTAGGTTCTGCTGTTAGATATTAGCAGGCAACAACAGAACAGCTGTATCAGTGTCAGACATTCAAAAGTATTAGGAAATATGAATCCAGCTGCCAACAACGTGTCATAAGAGCTGAGCTGATGATGAATAACATCTTGCTTATGGAACATTGTGTTCTCAACTTTGAATCATTAGAAATGATATTGGAGTTTGCTGTCATCTCCTGTCCACGTGTTTGTTAAACAGCTCTTAATGTGTAATATAGACCATCAGCCACTACATTAAAACCAGCTGCCTGATGTTGTGAAACTGGGTCTTCAGTCTTTTACTGGTCCACTGATGGTCGGTACTGACCCCACATGACCTGCTGTTTTGTAGATTATATAATATAATAAGTCCCTTATTCCATTTCTCCTGTTTTAAACTTCAAGAACCGACTGTTCTCTTGTTACTTAATGTGATCCCCCCCGTCTGGCGCCATTGTTACAAGATAATCAATGTTAATCATTTCACTCGTGAGTGGATTTAAGGTTGTGGCTGTTCGGTTTGTGTGTGTGTGTGTTTGTGTAAAAGCTCCGCAAACAGCTGACCGTTGTTTTTCTCCCTCCGGTGTTTCTTGTCTCTTCCTGCAGTTTGCACCTCACCACCTTCTGCCTGCAGTACAGACCCACAGTTGTGGCGTGTGTCTGCATCCACCTGGCCTGCAAGTGGTCCAACTGGGAGATCCCTGTGTCCACAGATGGGAAACACTGGTGGGAGTATGTGGACCGCACCGTAACATTGCAGCTGCTGGACGGTAAGAGCCTCCATCCTCTATTCTGTTCTGTTTAGGCCTCCACAGAGGATTTTGAGTTGTGCATCAATCTGTCCTTTTTTTTGGAACACAAAACGCTTTGAGGGAATTTCTTCATATGTAAAAACGTTCTGTTGGACTCAAGGATAAACTGGTTAGATTTTGGAGGTCAAGGTCACTGTGACTTAATCGTGAATGCATTATCGTAAGAGCATCTTCGAGGGGGGGGACCCCTGCAGTCTGCCTCCTTTGTGCTGCAAAGGCCGAATCAAATTAATCTGGTCTATGGAGGATTTCAAACGTTGTGCGTCACCAATTTGTCGAGTCATCGTCGATGAGTAGCACAGCTGCAGCTGGACCGGATGAGAAAGATTTAATGTCCCTTAGTTTTCAACATTAGCTCTTTGTTGTGTGAGCATCAGATGTGTGGTTGATTTCTGCCATCAACTCTTGGAAAATAGTTTGTGACAGAGGCGTATAGAATCTTTGGTTGGTGCATCTGAGACGGATCCTCCTCTGCTGCGTGGTGATGAAAACACATATTTGACGACCACAGTTGCAGAAGCCTTCGAACCGGCTGCACCAGTCTGACGCCCGTGAAGGAGGCGGCCCCTGAATTCAGCTCGAGCTTGTGTTAAAATGAGCCCACGTTGCAGAACACTGATCACTGACATGGCTGTCTTCAACTGCTTTCAGAGCTCACACACGAGTTTCTCCAGATCCTGGAGAAGACGCCCAGCCGGCTGAAGAGGATACGAAACTGGAGGGTACTTATTAGGGCAGTACGGTGTGAGTGGTCCAGGATGAGGACATATGACCTGTTACTTTATCTAATGTGGATCTGTGCTTCTCTGTTTCTAGGCCATTCAAGCAGCTAAGAAGCCAAAGACGGAGGGCTCAGCAGTGGACGTAGCCTTCCAGGGTTCGTCCCTCGACGGCCTTTCTGGTGTCGCCAACTCCTTCTTCCCCTCCACGTCTTCATCGGACTCTATGGACATGCCCTCCCTGAACGCCATTGCAGCCCCTTACACCAACTACCAGCCGCTCAGCGACCTGTCAAAGAGCTGCAACTACGACCAGTTCTCCCAGCCGCCCCACTCAGACTTCACACTGGTGAAACACGAACACAAATCTGCAGGCGGGTCTAGTAGTAAAAACCAGCAGCTCGATGCGAACGCCGCATCTTGTCCCCGTTCGCAGAAAGTCTTGACTTTGGAAAAGTACAGAGAGAAACACGCGTCTGAAACGGCCACGCAGAACGGCGGGAAGGATGAGCCGGGCGCAGACATGTACGCACCTCCGCCGGCTCTGTCCTCTCACCACCACAAGAAACGCTCCCAGCAGGCCCGCCAGTCAGGCGAGGGCAGGAGCGACAAGACCAGCTCGAAGAAACCTCGGCTGACTCCTTCTTTTGCAGAGAACGGCTCTGCAACGAGCGAGGAGCTCAAGATGAGAATCAAAGTCTCATCGGAGCGCCACGGGGGCGCCGAGCAGGGCGGGACTCTGCCTGGGAAGGACAAGCACAAAGAACACAGCAGCCACCGCCACTTGAAACACGGACACTCTTATTCCGTCACCGGGAACGGCAGAGGGGCGTTAGACGCCACCTCCTTGTCTCTACGCGCTCCCGGCAGCAACTGTAGCGACGGCGGCTCCTCCAGCTCGTCTAGGAAGAGGCCTCACTCCGACGCCGGCAACCACCACCACTCGTCCAAAAGTAGCAGGAGCTCCAAAGCTGGCCTGAGCTCGGCCCACTACGCAGCCGACGGCGGCCACAGGATGCTGGAGCACCACGGCCACGACGGAACCAACGGCATGCTGAGCACCAACGGTGAACACACTGACTACAAAGACACTTTTGACATGCTGGACTCTTTACTAAGTGCCCAAGGAATGAACTTGTAACCCTCAGAGAGTCCTCAGTGTTGTCTCGATTTAAAGTATTACCATGTTTAATAGAATTTTTAAATTTTTATTTGTCTTAAGTTATCTTGAATTGTGCATCGCTCTCAGTCGTGTCTCCACACTGATTAATGGTGATACGTGTTAAAGCTGTCAAATATGAAATGATATGCATAGAGCTGTGTACCTACTAGCTTGCAGAAACAAAAAACCACGAGATGTTCAAAGAATGCGTCTGAGTTTCGAAACGTTGTTTTAATGCAAGCGTATGATTTTAATGTGCATGTTTTCAGTCACAAAAGGGAAGACATCGCTAGTGTTCGCAGCCACTGTGACAGTTTACAGTTGATTTTCTTTCTTTTCTTTCTTTTTTTTTTGTATGTTAAGACATTGTGTTCCACTAAAAATCTCAGGTCTTGAACTTTTTTGATATAAGAACGAATCTTCCTCTGTTTGGGTTTATTACCTGTACCCGTGGAGATGTATCACCTCGTCCTTTTGCTGACGAAGACGGCAGAACTTTCTGTCTTAAGAGAACATGGTCTGCTTACTTTTCAAACAGTAGTTACGAACACAAATGTGAGGCCGACTCCATTTGCGGTCTATCCGGGGACCTGCTAGGCCGCACCTGAACTTAATGTGCAAACTCGGTTTAGAGCGACATGCTGTGAAAGTGCATTTAAAATATTTATCGGCTAAAATTGCAGAAACAAGGCCTTTGTGATTGTACCTTGTCAATCGCTATTCAGTATGATAAATGTTATGAGCTATCAAAAAAGAAAAAATTAAGATCTCTTCAAATGAAATAGTGTAAATAGGACTGTAGTTCAGATTTAAAAGAAACTGTTGGTTCCTTGCATCAGTCCAAACCCTCCTCCATTCAGTGTATCATGAGATCTCAAGCAGCCTGTATCGACCAACATATCCTGGATTTGTGTATTGGGAGCCCGAATAAAGGTGTAAAAGTGATTTTTACACATGCGCGATATTCTGTTCTTCAGTGTCTGATGTGAATCCTGAATCATTGTTCTAGTTTCTTTTACTTTTTGACATCTGACCTTAAGTTTAGAACAGGTTTTACATCTAGTAACGTCGTCATCCTTATTCTTTACTTGATTTAATTGTTGGAAGTCGTGGAAAACACCAATCACGTGCGCCCAGATCTTTAAGGTCGTCATTTGCAGTTAAAAGCTCTTTTAACTTATTATTTTTCCGTCTTTTGGTCAAACTGCTTAAAGTTAAACCCGACAATTTTGACAAACAACTTCCAGACTCACAAATGTGAAAGTTTCAGGCTCTCATACCACATCTCATGGTCTCTCTTAGCAATTGGTGTTTGCTCAGATGACAGCAGAGTTGTTATCTCACAGACCTGAGAGATAACCGAGTGAGAAGACCTTGAGATTAGTTTTTTGTGGGGGGGGGAGGGAGGGGGGGTTCCACTTTCTCCATTTTCAATCAATCCTGTAACTGTGGTCAGGACACTGTGGTTTTCATCAAGAAACATTGGAAATGATCAAACCTTTGAAGCAGCATTTATATTGTTCCCCTGGTGGCTGGGTGATAAACCCAGCCCTCATGTCCCAACCCTCCCGAGTCAGGATGGGACATGCAAAGCCCCCCCCCCCCCGTCTGTTACCGTGCAGACTCCAGCTACAAATGGCAGTGCAAGATATTTCGGTTCCATTTCTGGATAGTGGGAGGAAGTGGAGCCGTGTCGTCCATCTTCTATGGAGACAATAGAAAACACTTAAATGCACCTTTACAAACCCAGCGTCCCCATTGAATTTAAGAGGCTGCTTCTCACCGAGGTGAAGCACATAATGGTTGTTCCCTGTTGTGTGTCTGCTGACGTATTAAATTGATTAATTGAATGTTATCGACACATTATCAGCATTAAGAAGATGAGCTGTACCAGCGTGCTGCAGTGTTGCTCTACTCCTGAATTAGTAATGTTGATGGGAGCAACAAGGCGTGATTGGAAATGCATGCTGAGCTTCTGCACGAGCGGGATATGCAGATTAGTG
This sequence comes from Platichthys flesus, assembly GCF_949316205.1. Lineage (NCBI taxonomy): Eukaryota > Metazoa > Chordata > Actinopteri > Pleuronectiformes > Pleuronectidae > Platichthys > Platichthys flesus. The sequence continues at coordinate 3,627,799 of NC_084966.1, read as the reverse complement.
TTTTCAGGCTTTTGTGTTTTTTTGCCTCTAAGCAGGATTTTGTGTCTCAACAACTGTGGGAACTGTGGGTGAAAAATGTAATCATCTCCTGTGAGTCGCCGGGTTACCTTGAGGGCATTGTTTCCTTTGTTCCTCCTGCAGAAAGGAGACGGCGTGTGACATTGAAACCTGCCATTTGGTCCCTTCAACAAACCTCAAGGGGCTTTCAAGGCTCAGCTTCTGACTCTCGCACACAACACGCCGTGGATGTGTTCAATTGTGGGCGGAACATAAATCCAGTTCCTGATAATTAACTAGCACCCTCAGAGCAGACGCAGCGTTTTCACCAAGTATTACCTTCTAATTTTAGCGTTGAAGACAATGGGGAAATTCAGCAGGAGGACGTCAGTGCAAATTCAACCATCTGGACATTCTCGCACACTGGTGGGAGGGTGATGATTTATTTTCAGCAACCTCTCAAGCAGAATAAGAGGAGCCTACTGCTCGGGTAAAAAATCCGCAGAGAGGGAGAGATATGAGAGCGGCTTTTGGTGAGCAACAAATCCCAGAATTAAGAGCCATCTGAAAGGAAAAACACCATCCAAGCTCGAATTACAACTCTAATAACACAAACATATAAAGCTGCATCAGGCGAATGTCCCAGACACACACACACACCATTATGATGGTTCAGCAGGAAACCAGTGGATGATGTTTCTCCACATGACTGGTTGCAAACTTAATCCAAAGAAAAGATGCATTGATTTGATTGATTTTGTTTGGGGCAAGAACAACATCAGCTATTTTTCACAAAACTGGAGCTTCAAAATTCTCCTTATGTGTCTGTGATCCACAGCTGCTTCTTCACCTCATGGCCACTAGATGGCAGTATTACAATTGGCCTCACCAGCAGAGCAGATCTCATCCAGCATCATTTGCCTTTTTCTTTTTTACAGGAGTCTCCAAAAAAAAAGAAAGAAGCCCAAACAAGACACAGTGTGGAATAACCTTGAAGAGAGGACATAGTGATTCATGTGGTGAATCCAAGGTAGTTCTCTGCCCACTTTGTGATCCACGGGCACAGTCACACTCTCACGTGTCGCCTCACAGTGTCACAAACCCTGGACGCAATCCATCCAATTAACAGCTTCAGGTAATCGGCGGACGGTCGAGGCTCAGAGACGTTCCGGGGAATGTGGTGGAGCTTGTGTGATTTCTGCAGAGGACTCGATCGAAAGGCCTTTCCTTTTTGCTGAGGTAGAGCGTGGTGCACTTTTACCGTTCGAGTCTTAATGCAAATGATGCCCTCAACATTTTGTGCAGGAAAGTGGCATAATTATAAACCACTGAAAGTCCATTGTCATTCCAGTCTGAGAGGTCTCTCTTGAAAAATCAGGAGCTGATGGAAACCTCTCCAAGTACCTGACATACAGCCGGAGGGGGAAATGACTGAGCCCCGGCTGCCATTATGCCATGGAATCGCAATTATATCCAATGATTGGCAGGAGCATATATTAGCCTCTGTCCTCGTGGTGAGGTTCACTTTTTGTTTCCAACCTGTGCTAAGTTATGTGTTTTTCACATGGTTCTCTGTAGCCAGATGTTCTCCGTGAAAAACAAGACATTATTTTACAGTTTCCTCTGAAATTAGTCCTTTAACTACCCCAGTTTATTTCTCCGCCCGATGCAAAAGCATCCCCTCGTGGCCTGAACACCAGAGATTCATGTTTGTGGTGGGAACCGCAGAGCACCAGCTGTCCTTTAAAAAAGAGACAGCTAAAAAAAACACACACACAGACACACACACACACACAGTTGGTGTGAAATGTCTTCCTCCCTCCTCGCTCCTCGTCCCCAATCATCAATATTTCACCAGCTTCAACATTTGAACTAATTATGGTGCACCAATGGCCTATTTGAGCAAGGTCCTGTCAGATGAAAGCTGCCGGGTCCTTCCTGTCAGCGGTGGAGGCAGCAGAATGAAGCGACAGCGGTGGAGGCTGAAGCCATTAAAATGAATGGAAAGCACCTCTAACAATCATACACCTCTGACAAACACACACACACACACACACATTCAACATCGTCCTTTGCTGTCTCACTCACACTCACAGATGTACCACACTGACACACACAGATAAAGAAAAAAAACTGCTGCCTCAAACACCCACACTCACACAGTCACATACAGACATGCATAAACATGATGTGCTCCAGCAGCTCACACACTCACACAGACACACACACACACGCACAGTGACGTGCCTGCCACCTGTGTAGGTTGTTTGGCCTCCTCATCCAGACCTCTCTGGTTTTAATTAGCCTGCTGCTGAAGTGTTTTCCTTTTTATATTCTCTGAAGAGCGATGATAACGCTGCGGCCCGAGATGGAGGCTCTCTGCTGGTTTGTTTCATTAGGGAGAGCCTAATGACCCTGCATTCACAACACCAACAAAATACATACCCTAATAATTATTTTTCCTCCTAATGGTTCAGTTTATACTCCGCGATGGCTTTTGTCGGCAGCGGCTCGAAAAAAATAAAGAAGATTAACAATAATGTCAATAACAACAATCGTACACGTTATTTTTGTTTTGTTTAAAAGGAAATACATTTGAATTGATGAGTGTACACGGTTCCAAACAGGGTTCAAGGCCTCACTGGTTTAATGAACGTGAAAACTATATGAATCCCCCCCCCCAAGGCCGTCACGGTCACAAATCTCAACTCAACTGGACGCTCGTGGGAGATATTCTAGAAATTCCAGATTTGGATCGTCTCTGCAAAGCAATGTGAAGCGGAAACTTAATGTGGTTGTAAATATCTTGACCTTTAGTATTGAGTTAGATAACTCAAAGTGAGGAACCCAAATAATCAAATAGTCTATTAGCGAATTTTCTTGGCTCTGCTGCAGATTTAATGATTGGTATCACTCACACTAATCGTATAAAGCTAGTTTCTAACACCAGTCAAACAAAACCTCTGATAAACAGCCGGACTTACTGAACAACCTGCCGCTAGAGAGCCAGATAAATCCCTCAGGTGGTGGAGACCAAAACCGAGCAACAATGAAATCGAATGTGTCCACCGGGGGGCCTGAAACACAGCACAGGCTGTATTTATCCCCTTCCTCTCCTCCAGTAGCAAGCTTTAAAAGGGTAACTTCCTTTAAAAATCACAGAACTATGTTTCCATGATAAAAATCAATGACCGATCACCAATTTAAAAAAAAGGAGGTAAACCTGGATTTGCTATCACAGTTTAGAAGCGAGAAATGAGTCGGGGAGGAGTTTTCAGGAGGCTTCTGTGTGTGAGCAGCCTCAGGTAGAACTAATGTCCAGAGCAGAAGTATTCTGAGGTCGGAGCTTTCACACTTTAAAACGATGTACGAGAGGCTGAGAGGAAGTCCAAAGCAGCTTTGATGTTTAATGCAAGGAGAATAAACAAAATCACATGAATGCACCTCTTAAAAATCTGCACAGCACAAGATATGTGTGTTAAACCTTCTTAACCTGATTTTCTAAAGCCATGCTGACCCTAATTCTCCAAATTAATTGCCTAGCTTGCATTATAATAATGCTTTAGTGGAGGCTAGTAAAAATAAGCGCGCTGTTGAAAGTCCTCAGAAGCCCGATGCTCCACACGACACAAGTGCTATTTGGATCATCGGGTTTCCGTGGGAGATATAGCTGGGTGTCATCAGCGTAACAGCGAAACAAAACATTATGGATTATGTGGCCGAGTGGGAGTGTGAGGAGGAGGATGAGTTGGTTATTGAGAAAGCTGAATTGGAAAGGTAGGTGTTGAGGCTTTCCAGAGCTGGATCTGGGTTGACAGAGCATAGAAATCTGTTTTTTTCTTTCTGTGCTCGCAGCAGCAGGGCGAAGCAGTGGGGGTGCTGCCAAGGGTTTATTGATATTTTAAGGTGAAGCGGGCGCAGATGAAAATAGTGACTGTGGTTTTGAGAGATGGTAATGGTACCTCCGTTCTATAACTACTGCCGTTTCATAAGATGTATTACACAATAAGGACAAACACCCAAATCTATACGTTTCTATTCCTGCTGTGGGAATAAACGCAGCTACAATCATCACATGGAAAGGTGTCGGCGTTTGTTTTTTTATATATTTAACATGTTTATCATTGTTCATCTATGGTTTGTAAATACAATGTTGAGCATTACAGCGTTTACATCCCACGAATAAATCCAGAAATATCCGTGTGTCGGTCGATCTGCTCAACAACCTGTCACATCCACCTCAAACCTGGCAGGAGGGTTTCTGAGGATCCTCTAAAACACCAACTCCCTCTTTACACCCCTTCTCATTTCTTAGTGGTGATTTAAGCTTCATGCATTTGTGCTTGTGACAAAGCTAATCCTTTGTGTGTCGGAGATGCACCTGCTGCAGGATAATTCCTCCAGTGTGTTTTTCATGTCCTCTTATCTTCCTCCTTTCTTTCTTCAATCAGCTTCTCATTAGCTCGACAAAGACTCACTCACTGCTTCCAGCACATATGTTAAAGTACGCCTGACAACATGAAGAGCTCGTGGAGCATATTCATGCAGAGCATCTTTATGCAGTGCCCTTATAGAACGATGCTGTACCTTTATTTATTTGCTCCATTTCTCTGAATATGTTTGATTGCTGTATTTACTGCTGGCATCGTCTTCATCACTCTCTAAACAGCCACTTTTTCTCTTTAGTTCCCCGTAGACATTATTAAAATGTCCTCCGAACACAAGCATGGTGCTGCACAGTATGCAGAGGAACACACGGCAGTCGAGTGTGAACGGAGACGTGGATCAAGTGGTCGACGGTGCATCGTTCTGTAAGTGTGGGCAGCTCTCATGAGCAAGACTAATTAAACAAGGAAGTGACATGAAAGGAAGTTGATGCTTTCATGGATTCTATGTTTATATGTTTGAGAAACGGCTGAAGGGAGAAAAGTCTTGGGAGATAAAGAGGTGATGAGTGTGTGTGGGAGGAAACACAAGAAGAAGAGGACACAGCTATGAACCTGGTGTTTTTGGACGATGCCGAGGTCACAGTCGTCTTAAGCCTCGAACAGAGAAGCTCGTCTGAAGGAAGATGTTTGCCAATGCAAATTCTCACATTCTACAATATACCTGCATATCAGAGCAGATCATTTACAGAAAGAGCTTTGTCACAGATAAACTGCGGCTTTGGCAGTAGTTCTAAATTTGTTTTATAGTTAATTAGCAGGACATCGCAAAAAGGAATACACGGATTAACACGACACCTGGTGGATGATTGTGGTATGGATATAAGCTACAGTTTGTATTGTTTCTATTTACGTGCTTATTCTTTTCTATATCTTTACATTACCTTGATAATTATATATATTGATCGAGGAAAGAAGCCTCCTACAATGAATCAATAAAGATCTTTGAAAAGAATTGGAGATGAGAGGTAGATTTTCTCATTTAGCTTGAGGTGTTGAAAGGTGACATCATGTGTTTTAAATATACTGAATTCTACAGATACAGACGAGCCGTGAATTATTGACGTTGCCCTTCTAGAGAATCTCTCCAGAGACAGAGGAACAGAGACTTGCTCCCTGAATTCCTGATTGTCTGATCACAACAGATTCCTCCCAGTCACAACTGACCCTCACTGGTCTGGTGACAAGATGCAATCCCAGCAGCACCACCATCCAGCTTCCTGGTGGTTTCTCACACACACCTCATCCCGACATGAATCTGGGACACTCCTGTGATCTGAACAACCTTAAACACGAGGAAACGATGTGATGTAAACACCGGGTGGATTTAGACTCGGAGGAGAAGCTTCTCCAGGTATTTCAGAAACACCTCGCTCCTTTCATCACGGCTGGCCAACCTGCCGACTATCACATAATTAAACAAGATTTATATCATCACATAGAATAATTCTGTGTGGGCTGATGGTGGATGTTGCTATTGCCAACTCCCCCCACCCCCCTCCCCCCGTTTTTCCACCAGCCCACGCACACAGTAATTGAGAAACTGGCATAACTGAATATGAAAAAAAATGGAAGAAAAAAAAGAACCGTGGCGTGGGCGTGAAGATGTCCACGGTTGAGTGGCCAAATGCAAGCCACTCAAACAGCCAATTGTGAAAGTACTTATCAATAACTTTCAATGCACGTGGTCACAGGTGGAAGTGGTTTGCCTCAGCAGGAGATTTGCATGTATGATGAAAGGCTTGTGACAGATTGGCTGCACATTTTCCTTTTAAGCACTCGTTCTATTTTAATTGTTGTTAATTCATGATATCAAATTGACAGAAGGCTCATTCCTTATTAACCCTGCTCTTCAGCGTTTTGTAACTATTTGTTGATGATGATATCATACGAAGGAGGGAGGACCTCACCACAATCTGCGTCAGAGCTTTAAAAAGCCTCGGCTGATAAATTAAATACCGTTATAATTATACAGAATGTGCATAATTGTATTTGCTGCGAATTAAAGGGCGACTTCTTCCTTTCCCTCCCCCCCCCGATTTGATTTGATTCATTCGCAAACTACAAGGAGCCGAAAACATTCGCCGACGCTCCAAAACTTTCCATCTTACACCCAAAAGAAACACTGCGCTCTCGAGTTACACCTTGGCCTCTGGAAACTTATCCCACAAGTTTTGGAATCAACTCGCTAGTTTTTTATAATTATGGCCACAAGGTGATAATCATCTAGTGGCAGAAATCCCAGATCTGGAGCAAAACCAAGAGCGAATCAATTGTTGCAGAGTCCAAAGCCAATCGGTCCACTGAAAGATGGTAACAGTTTTAAGAGACCCTCATGAACACATAACCTTTCAAAAGGTGGACACAGCAGCTACTTCTGCAGCTCTGCTTCTAGATGCAGGAGGATTTGCTGCCTGTGTGAGGAGGCGAGTCGTTTCCCGGCTGCTGGACGGGTGCAAGTCCCTTCTGTCTTCTCCAAAAGCACTAAACACACACTCACTCAAATATGGAATTCAAAGGGCCGGAGAGCACAACCGAAAGTGAGCCATCAGGAGTGGGGGAGATTTCTAAGAGTTGAAAGAACTGTTGGACTGGGAACGTCTTCAGTAGATGTAACAAGTCTTGAAAAGAAACCATCAGATCGAGGTGAGGCTGCGGATATTTCCCCCGCAATGACAGAGGAGGCCTCGATGCTGCAGACGCTCCGTCACATCAGCCTGTTGACTGTGTAGAAATGTGGATTAACATCAAATCAACCTAAAAAGGAACATGGTCACATTTTCCTTTCTACAGCTCTGAACCTGCGCCGGAGACATTTTGGCAGATTCCTTCAAGCCGCTGCCATTGATGTGTGACAGGATGTCCGCCGCTGTGCACTCGCTCACGCAGCGTGTTCAAGGCATTATGGGATGTTGTGCCGCGGGAGCAGAGAGCTGATGGAAGACGGTCGCAATCTCCCTCTCCTCATTAGATGCAGGGCTGACCGTGCTCATTAGGCCGGCGGCAGCGTAGTGGGGTTCTATTCTCCTGAGGTGACCAAAGGTGCTTACACAGACCTTCCAAGTCACAGTAATGATGCCCTAGACCTGTCACTCTTGTCACATGACTGACATGACCTTTTTCTGGCTCCGGTGCTGAAGGAGGATAAAAAAAAAAAAAATCAAAATATTTCAGGATGAGGCAAGAGAGCCGCTGTTCTGCCCCCAAATATATATTTTTAAAAAACTGCCTTGTTTTGCATCAGGCACGCTCTGCGAAACTTTTTCAACAGAGTCACAATTTGCTGTGAATTTACTGGTGATTGCGAATCAGGTTTTAATCCAAGAACAAAAGCCAGACCTTGCCATTAAGACCTATGAAATGGAGGCATGCTGAGCAGCCGCGGAGCAGCTGAATAGATGTCTGGAAGCAATCTATGAAAGATGGCTGATCAATGGACACAAAATGAGAAAGGAGATGAAAAGATGTCTTTTAAAGCTCATGAAAGGAGAAGTTGTCGGAGGGCGTCTTGTTCGGCTTTCCATTTTTAACCCCAATCATCTGAACACCACGAAAATGAATGGGGACAATGGCAAGACTGCAGCCTACTGTGGCTTTTTTCCTCCCCTGATGTCAAGTGCTGCGACGGCAACATTTAAATCATGGATGTTTGGTTAACGCCGCCAACATTTGTGTTTTTATGTCTGTTCCATTAAATACTCACCTCTCCTCCGTTTCTGCACAGATTACCATGCTGACACAGCCTGATGTAACACGCAATAGCAGATCCTAATGATAATAAAATGCAGATGAGATCACATCAGTCCTTAATTGCATTAGGTACACATGCCTTGTAAAACGATGTGGTCAGATCCAGCCCTCACAGGGGCCTTTCCAAACAAAGCCTGATTGTAATGGGCCACATGAAGTGCCAATTTAGCCCCACACGAGCTCCGCCATACAAATGAGCGCGAGCTGCAGCGAGGACATACATTAATCCTAGCCCAGATTGGGGACTGTATGAATTATGCTAAGAACGTTATCTGTTATTTCTCCTGATCTCCTGCTGGGTGAATTGATTGCGTTTTTGGTCTTAATCCGCAGCATGCCACGCATCCTGGGAGACAACCGGGGAGCCATCTTGAATAAATAGAATTTGGACTTGACAAAAGCCAGCCCCAGCTGAGCCGTGAGAAAGCATCCTTTTACCGCCGCACGTCCCCGACCACTGTGAACGACATTAGAAAAATAGCCAGCCGCGGTTTGTGCGGAGCCGCATCGATTTCTGTGTCACGTGCCTCAGCTGCGGTTTCTCCCGGGACCTGGTTTTAAACGCCTTTTGTTGCCGCGCTCCTCGAGAAAGATCAACCAGAGAGGCTGTTTTAATGAGATTAATTAGATCGCTTATGAGTGATGGTCCTCCACCAATTACCTGGGCCATAATACCATTTTGCTCCACCTAAGGCGTCGCGCTCTGCGGCTCGAGCGGTGCCAGCCTCGTGCGAGCGTGAGGCTGCAGCAGGAAATGATTAATCATCTCATCAGCATCCCCAGAGACAAAATGACAATAAAGACAAAAAGCCGCTCATCGACTGTGGCTGTTTAAAGCCAAGAGTTGCCTCCTAAATGTTAACTCTGCGGTTCAATTAGACGATATGGATCCAGCCTTTTAGAATACAAGCCTTTGTGATGTGGTGACACTACACCACAGAGGTCTGTTCCTTTCCTGTAATGAGGTTTCACAGTTCACATTCCATCAAATGACAGGATATCAGAGGTGCTTGGGAAAGACGGAGACGCTGGCGGTCCTGTTTTTCATGCCTGAAGGAGAGTGGGGAGGGTACGGCCTCCCTGGCGTCTATTTCCTCTTCCTTGCTGAAGGGCAGGGAGGGTCACAGACACAGAGGGAACACAGCGGAGAGTGTGGCAGCCAGGAATCAAACCACAGCAGGATCCAGCCATGGAGTGGAGAGCCGACGGCCGCATGCGGAGCGCCGTGCAGGCTTTTATTGGCCCTTCTCCATCACACCTGTCACACAAGATTGGGTTTGTAGAAGCGCCTCCTTCAGCTGAAAAGGCCAAAGTAGATTATGGGGGCAGGCGAGGTTGAAATGGAATAACCACTGGAATGGCGCCAAAATATAACGCCGTGCCGTCTGAATGCAAATCCTGATTGAATTAGGAATGATTTGTGTAGTTTCCTGTCAATTGGTGTCTGGTTGGAGCAGCACTTCTACACATTCTCATGTCACAGGCGCCTAAAGAGACACATTCTGTCAGCTCAACCTTTTGGGAGGGGGGGGGGGGGGGAATACTGAGAATGAAACCTACAATGACAAAAATTATTCCTCCACGTTATATAAAATCTTTAATTGGGGAAATTCTAATGGAATTGAGTTATAGTGATATTAATCTATTTCTCAATTTGCTGTGGCCCCTCGTGAGCGCGGCGAGGCCCCAGGAGATCGGCTGACCCACATCGAGGAACGTGGGGGGGGAACTGATGATGGCATCTCGGGGTATTGCACCGCTCTTCAATTTCTTTTCTTCTTTTTTTTGGACATTTGGGATAAAATGAACCAACAATAAATGCTGGGCACGGTTGGTTTTGGTAAATCTTACTTAAACATGTAAGTTCTGTGTCTTTGTGTATTTGTGTATTTGGAAATGAAGTGTGTAACTAAATAGGAAGAAAATATGATTTTATGAAATCTGAGTGAAGCAGCGTAATATTGGTTCGGTGCCGTATTTCTGGCTGAAGTCAAATATGTGGAAAATGTCAAGTTAGGAGAGGGATCTAAAATAAAATCTATTAAATATGATTGAATGATCCAATCAAACCTCAATCTTTATCGTTGGAGTTATAACATATTGGTGCAATAATATTTCATATAAATAATAGACAAATTATGTAAGTGCTCCAGGGTTCCACAGGACTGCAGTCTTCCAGAATAATTGATGTTGCATTCATTTGTCTTCACTGCTGTGGTGTTGTTAGTGAATTCCATTTGCTTGGACCTTGATTCTTTTCTTTCTCCTCCTTTTCTTCTGTGCCTACACTCTGATTTTCTAACTATATGTTATTATTTCCGCTACATATTTGCTCAGCTAATTTGGGCCGCGTGACGCGCAGTGCAGGCCGCGTTGCTATGTAACCTGTTGAGACGTCTGTGCCGCGGTGGCACCGAGGCAAAGACGTTGATTGCACTTGATGGAAAAAGTGAGTTGGGTTCCGCTCTGATGCTGACTTTAAAAACCGGGAGGGGGCTCAGTAGACGGAGGGCAAACACCTCTGCAGCCGTCCGTCGGTGTTTGAGTCCATCTTTATTACTGTCACCACCTGCGGGGGGGGTAATGCTTTTCGTCTGGGCCGATAGGTTGTCCAAAGAAAACAGAGTCGCTCGGCTGCGGCGCTGCTCTTTACCCAGCAGCCCCTCTGGGAAGAGCATGAGACGTCTTCATCTGGGGCGCTGCCTCATTATGGCGGAGGCTGACAAACAGTCCCTCTATCAATACACTTTTCCTCAACCAAACACACACACACACACACACACACGCCTTGTTTGTGTAATGCAGGGAAACGCACTCGGCTACACTTTCTCCTGACTTTCCTTCTCCGCTCACTTTCTGTCTCCCCCACATGCACACACACCTTTTGGGTGTAATAAAACAGCCGATCAGAGTCATTGGCTGCTGACAGGGACTGACACTGAAACCTGCTGTTGTTGGAAGGCTGCCTGGGAGATGTTCATTACTCACAAAGCTTGTCGGTTTGGACAGGAGAGGAACAACGGCCTTATTAAGTGGAGACCTGGAGCAGCCGTAGGGGAAATACACATACACCCACACGTGCACCCACACGGGCTCTGAGAAAGTTTGAAGCTGTGGTTTCAACCCGGCGCTCTGATTGGCTGAGAGGAGTTGGGTCTGTCAGAATTATATATATATATTTTTTTTTAACTTTGGGATTTGCTGAGTTCACCGTTTTGACACGGAAGGCAAGTCAGACAAATCGTGACGTGACAACATCCACGACATGGACGCCATGAGGGGGGGGGCGGGGGAAGAGTCAGATCCTGCTGTGGAGGAATGTGACGGCCTCATTTTCACCGGAGCCTGCAGATATTGATTGGAGTTTCTGATGTCTGTCTGGCTCATTGTATAACTCTCCCAAGAACAGATTCAATAATCCCGACAGTGCTGAACCTGAAGCCTTGTTTCCATAGTAACTCTGCTCTCCCTCTCTAAACATAGCCCCCTTGACTGACTTTGGATCTGTTCAGATCATCAAGCACAGCTGAAGAGGAGGTAGATGCGTGGACATGGACAGTAATGTTCCTGACTTGAGGCGATGAAGCGATGAAGCGATTTGCTTGTTTGTCGGAGCAACCGGGCGTCCTGGTGTATTTACAGTCCGAGCTGTGGTTAAAGCTCCTGGAGAACAGAAGGAGACAACATGAAACAAGATGGAAATAGTTTTTTTATTTCACTCGGGTAGCGTCCACCTGTCTTCCAGAAAGATTTACAAGGCGCCACTTGTTGCCAATGAGGACGCTCGGTCCTGTTTTCTGCCGTAGAGCTTTAATCACAAAGCCCCCAATTCATCTCTCACCCGCTTCCTTTCACCAAGTTTGCGGAATCTTAAAATAGCAGCATCTTTCTTAACAACCTGCTCCATTTCAGCCTCGAGCAAAAGGGGGCCGCCATAAATCAAAACTACCGCGCTTGACGGTTCGGGGACAAGAGCTGAATTTGCATGAAGTTGTTGTTGTCACCATTTTCTTTTTTTAATTCTTCATTGTTACAGCAGCCCCCCCCCCGCCCTGCAGCTGAGTCCAACAGGACGGCGGTGATATCATCGGAAAGCGAGGCACAGGCAGAGACGGGGATTTAGACAACATCTGCCCTTTTCCTGGCGTTTCTGATACTCTGCTGAGTTTTGTCTTTGAAGACCCACGATGCATCTTCATCCAAACCGTCAGAAATCATGTCGGCGGGAATTTAACACACGCACAACCCTCTCTAAACCTTCATGTCATTTCATTTCCTGACGAAGAACCTACTGATGTCTGATGCAACCTTGGAGGCTGCCGCGCTCTTCCTCATCCTGCTGCGCTCTTTGGCTTGCTGAGCCGTCCTCTGTGGAGAAAAAATGGAACATGATGTAAGAGGTTAAATCTGCAGTCGGCGCAGAAGAGAAAAGTGAGATCAATATTTTGAGCATCTCTAGATTAAAGTGTCTGAGCGGTGGCATAAACAGCGAGAGGATCCCCTTATCAGAAGGCGCAGTTCTCCACATCACTTTATAAACGTCAACGAATAAAGCAGCTCCTTACAAACCGACACCCACTCGGACAAAAATGCTTTCTAGCGTGGAAGTTAAGCACATTTAAGGTTACAATGAAAGCCGCGCTTTTATTTTGAAACCTCTGCTCTCAAATCAGTTCCTTTTTTCTTTTTTCCCCTGAAGTGAATTGTCTGTGATTATGAAATATCGACTGGAGGAGCTGAAAAAGGAAAATGTTCCCAAGACAGTTATATAGCAGGTTGCTACAAATGCAATATATCAATATGTCACACAACCACATCATGTGATGTTATTATAGAGAAAATATAGCTGTGTGAGGGACGTTGTAACTTTTGATCAATGTGTTTGACCATGTATCACATTAATGCCATCACACATGATCCTCAACATGAGTGATGAGACTTGAACGTGGATAAAGGAGAGGTCCGTGCACTGTGCACCTTAAATGTTGGATAAATTGCTTTTGCCCCTTTAAGCCCTGTGGCTGAGGAGGCGGCTGTGGAGGCTGTTGTTGGTGCAGTGATGTGGAGTGAGCACGTACAGATCTGTGGCAGACGGTGCACAGCGTCTGCAGGTTGTCCAGCGAGCACTGTCCTCCTCCGCTGTAGACCGGCCGGATGTGGTCGACCTGCCAGAAATCCCCTTCGACCGGAGCGCGGATCATCTCATTCAGCTGGAAACACACAGAGGGGGAAGCGGTGAGCATCTCGGTGCACTGTCCACCCGGGGATGTGATCACAAATTGCCGAAATCATCCATCTATGCTTAACTTTTCTCCTTGATCGGATTTGATTTGTTTGAAAAACACAACTCCACGACAGGAAGTGATGAAAACAACAAGCAGATGCCGATAAAGGTTTAAATGCTGAGATGAATGTAAGCCTGAGAGATTCTGAGGATAAGTCAGCTTGATGAAAACAATAATTGCACCAAATCAATGACAGTGAACTTTGACTTTCAATTATCCGTCACAGACAGATGCCTCAGGTACAGGCATACAAATCTCCCCCAAATAATGTTCTGTTCCCTCTCCATAGGGAAACTTAAATCAGCCGATCAGGCAAAAGACAGAAATTGGGTTAAATAAACCACAGGGAATAACAAGCTACAATGGGATACACACATTCCTAAATTACTAAACGTTTTGGAGAAATCCAGGTGGAATTTGAAAGTGTTTTTAAGAGAAAACCAAGAATTCTCTCAACTCATGTGAATTACCTGAAATGAGTTGGATTTTGAAGCATTGTGTGCGATCTGTTGGTAGAAAATGAAAATAAAATAATCCTAGTGATGTTTTCACTAATGTGTTCCATCAAAATTGTACAAATTTAACCTAGAATGGGTCTTTTATATTTAAATACTTTATATATATATACACACACATCTGGAGCTGATCCGCTCTACCGAGGCCGCCATGTTTTTTACAGTATCCCAGACTGGACAAACTAAACACCTTTTGAGTTTGTATGACAACTGAAGGACTCCACAGGTTCTACTTCATGTAATCTTAAATTGATTAAATCTGTTAAAAGAAAAAGAGGTGAAGACAGAAATAGAAACAGGGATGCAGACTCAAAAGGAGAGAACACAGAAGAGGAGGAGCGGAGGATGAATGAGAGAATTAAAACACAGAGACAAAGAAGCCTGATGGGAAGAGTTCAGGCCTTGAAATCAATTTTCCTGCTTTGAGTGCTACTCTGCCGACATTAAGGCAGCGAGCTGGAATTGATCCCAGAAGACTTGAAGAGCAGACGTGATCGCAGGGGCAGAGGTCATGTACACATGTACACACAAACACACACAACCACACACACACACAAAAGCACACACACACAAAAATACACACATTTCAGTCAAATGAACCTGCTCTTCTGCCAAAACCAAGCACCTTGCTTCACCACCACTACAGACTTACCCCAGAATTATGCTTATGGGCATCTAAAGGCTGTAACACACACACAGACATACACACACACAAACACACTCACACACCAAAACCCCTGGTTTGAACCAAAGAATGAGCCTATAATCTTGAGGCTTCTCCACCGCTGCGGCATCTTATCATGTGGCTGAGTTTGTTTCCTCTAAAGCTCGGTGCATCGATTGGTGCTGATGCTGCTGCCGCCGGCACTGGGAAGGAGAATGTGTGTGTGTGTGCGTAGGGAGGGGGGTGGCTTTGCAGGATAACAGCCAACCAAATCAAACAGGCTTACTGGTCGAGGCCTGGCACTGGGAGAAAAAAAATCAATGGGCCCAGCAATCCATTTACTGGGAGCTGGCCCCTTGGAGTGCAGATCAACGTGTGTGTGTGTGTGTGTGTGTGTGTATGTGTGTGTGTGTATATGTGTGAGTGGGTGGGATGAAGAGTAGAGGGCACTCTTTTTCTGCCCTTACACAAACACAAAGGCAAAAACTGTCTCCCCCTGTCAGTTATTTTGCTCTCGCACCAGGAGACTCGAGGTGTGTGTGTTGTAAAGTAAATCCAATAGAGTGGTTACACAATCATTATTATCTGTTAATACCAACGTGAGGGGAGAACTGCACTGTTGTAGGTGGTTGAGCTATTTTTAACTACTCTGCAAAGTTAGCTGGTTCATGTCCTGTGGTTATCAACCTGTGGGTTTGAACCTTCCCAGAGTCGCAGGGTGAATCTGAGGGGTCGGTGATTAATGAGAGAAAAGTTCTGCTTCCCCAAATTTGTATTTAGCTTCTAGTGAGATGGGGGATCATTTGAAATCCTTATGCCTCCAACAGTGTTTAACTTAAAATGACCTTAGAGGTTTTTAATGGACCTACTATAAGTTTATAACATTTATTTTTATATAATCTTACACTTAAATATTGACATCAGAAAATTAGGATGATGTCTTCTGGGTAAAATAATCATAAGGTTGTTTAGCAGTCTTCAAGAAACACCATTTCCCATCAGCCCCAGTACAGCGTTTATGCATTTATGTGAGCTGCTAGCTTAGCTACGGATCGATTATTTATTTTTATATATTTAATGATCAACACTCCCTTTTAGCACATACATTTTTTTCATTTAGTTATTGAATTATTTTATTTTAGTTATTTCCAATTCGCTTCCTATGATGTATCTTGCTTATGGCCTACATGGGCCAATAGACAAAACATTTTCAAACTCTGGTTTCCTCTGCTCTTTTGTCCAACCTGCTTGAGTGACAGCTGGGCGAGCCAAGTGTTCTCCAGCATCTCCTTGCGCTGGGGGGGCGGAGCGTCACGGACCTTCAGGTACAGGTCGTGTGCGTGGAGGCCGCACAGCTGACAGACGCCCTGCTCCACCTCCAGCACCCGCGAGCGCATGTATGTTTGGCTGGAGCGCAACTGGAACTCCTCCTGGCATCTGGGAGAACACGGAAACGGCAAACTTTCACATTTAAATAATATTAACGGCTGAAATTCTTCTTCGCTTTTCACAAACACAGGAAAGCTGTCGTCTTTTTCCTTCGGAGCACAGAGATAACTGTGTTAATTTCTGATAAGATCCCGGCACAGAGGAGTGAAGTGTCTCACCTTGACTGAGTGACCTGAATTTGGCTCTTGAGAATCACTTGAGGAAATTGAATTTCTAACTTAAATAGGCAGCGAGACGAGAGGAGGCACAGCCGCAACACATTTTATCAGTTAAAAGAATTTAGCAGATCTTATTCAGAGGGAACAGGAAGTGATGCAGTGTTGTTCCTCAAGGACAGAAAGACATTCCTGCATTCCTCCACTTACAATATCATAGTCAGGATCTTGAACCAACTATGATAACAAAGGATTAGACCAGTGGACCAAAATAACTAGAAGAATTGCAGTTTGATCTTCTAACAGCAATGTTCTTAAGTCATCAGCACACAGTGTTGCTTCAAAGCAAACCAAGGTGAAGTCAACACCGTGCACGTCCTGTTTTTCAGTTTGGTTTCACACACATACTCTGACTATAATTGAATTTCACGGTGCCAGATGGGGGGGCTTTGCCACAGAGAACAGCGGGTAGACTGAAGTTTAAGAAAGTTAATTTAAGAAATGCTCCTCTCTGATCAACAAGGACCAAATTCTCCTGTGGCACTAAACTCCACCCAACTGGTGCTCCAAGCAGAGATCTGTATCGTCGGTGCCTTGTTTCTTTAAAACTTTCTGTGAAAACACTTCACTCAGGAAAAGAAAAAAGACCCAGAAGCGTCTAATTTATCTCTGAGCCGTGTGCACTTAGTGTCGCCGTACCTGTGGCTACAGAATCGAGTGTCCCAGGCCCCACCGGAGGTGGAGCAGGCCTGCTGGCAGGAGAGACACAGGGGGACACCTTCAGTGTCCACAGCCTGCAGATACGCAGACTGTAATGATGCCTGCTCCTCCGCAGCCTCACCGGACTCCTTGTCCTTCCTGCAGGGACAGAAATTGATTACATTCAGACATTAGAACAAAAAAGGTTGTGTTCGATCTGGGGAAGCTCGATTTCTTCTGTTACCTTTGACCTTAACATCACACCGATGGGATGCCAGTAGAAAAGACCAGTTTGTCTCTAGAGAGACCAGTAACTAACAAAATGAAGATACTAGTGAGTTGCATGATGGGAAATGTGGGATCCAGTGTTACTGAATTTTGTCGAAGACTCTGCACCACAAGTCTCTCGACGTCTATGCTTCAATTTCTGACGGATATATTTTATATGTCAAAATACTGGAGTTACTCTTTGAATCAGAGTAGTGAGCATGTCATGACTCGGCTATTAAACTGTGGAGAAGAATATGAATTAAACAAATTGAATTAAGTGACAGGAAATATGACAGAACACACTATTCAGATCCACTGATTGACAGGAGTCAAGGTGAAGATGCAGCTAAATACATTTACTCCCTTTATGAAGACTCTGACTATAATTGAATCTCAAGGTGCCAGATGGGAGAGCTCTGGCAGAGAGAGCATACATCCACGTATGCTACTTTTTTTGTATGATGTACAAACATCACGATTCTTTTTACCTTCAAATTTCAAAGAGAGGTTCCCTTGACCTGCGTGACAAAGACCTCAGTGCTGCAAACATCCAGGCTCAATGCAAAGCTTATCCAACATCAGCAGCGGAGCGAACACGAGAGGGAGCTGGGAGACATATGGCTGTGTGTGTGTCTGTGTGTGTGTGTGTGATGGGGACGCAGAACCATTCCAGTATGTGTATGTGCGTGCCCATCCTGTTGGCAGAGGAAAGCAGCTCTGGGCATTTGCCATGTCGTCGCAGCAGGGTGCTAGAGCCACGTTGGAGAGGACAGATGGACTAAATTCTCTTTCCCCACGGTTCAGGATTCAGAGAGACAGAGATGGGAACAAAGAGCCAGAGCGCTACAGAGGGAGATTTAATCATTGAAATGGAGAAGAGAAACCCTCTAAAAAAGGAACCTTGCCGCTTCAAAGTTGAGAAGATACCAAAAATTGAAAAGTACCAAGAGACAAATGCTGTGCCAGCAACGTCTAGTGGATGAAAGAGAGACCGAAATAGACTTTGTACTGTTGTGTGCCCATACGGAGGATGGTGGAGGCACTGGTGGTCAGGAGAGAAAATATCTAACCCAGAAATACTTGGTGAGCTGGTGACAATAAAGTCAAAGAAATCAAAAACATATCCAAGAACGTGTATCTATTAAACTGGATTAATATATGTACGTTGCATGTAGCTTCAAAGCCATTTAAATTAATGTATGCACAAAGCAAGTGAGCGTGTTGGCTGCTCGACTTCGCAGCATGAGGTAACTCTCTGAAAACTCCCCACTTCAAACTCCAGGAATCGTGCAACATGCCTTCAGCTGCATGTTTACCACCGCGGCTCCTCTGTGATGCTTCAGACCAGAGAAACCATAACCACCAGAGGGGAAAGATCCGATGCTGCTAAGTCCACCTGTCAATCTGTGCAGCTGTTGATCAGGAGGCAGAGTCGGTTTTACAGGTTCTAATTTGTGGCTTCTTGTGCACAGCGAGGCGAATTGGACACAGGCTGCAGGACGCAGGAGAGGATTCATTTGGGAAAATCAAGGGATATGTCCAAAAGTAAGAAAGTGCAAAAAGGATTTATTAATTCAAATCCTTGAATCAGCTCTGCCCATCACATAAATCCCAGGTTTTAAAGGTAAAGATCAAGATTTTTGTTAAATTTTCCAGAGCAACCTCCATCTACATATAATTCTTCAGGAGAGGCATTTATTTATTTATTGGTAAAAACTAAGTAAAGAAATACAGATTCAATTTTAGAGACAATCAGCTTAAAAGACAGAAAGAACTATCATCCTGTTAATAAAGCACCAGTGATGCAAAATCATAAAATATGACCGAACCTATAACACAAAAAATATACAATATAATATGATCTTATATCAGAAGTATTTAGCATTGTTTTTAATGTAATATTAAAAACTTGGTTTTCCAGGGACAACAAGACTCATATACTTATAATCTAATAATCGTATGTACTAATGCTTTTTTTTTATTTACATTTCAACATTATTTTTAAGAAAACGTGGTTAGATCTTTTCATGTGTAACAGAAATCTCCATGCATGTAGAATGTTAGCATAGCACTTATAGGTCCTCAGTTCAAGCCATTTTCTATGTAACACCAGGTGTGGTGTACGTGTGTGTGTGTGTGTGTGTGTGTGTGTGTGTGTGTGTGTGTGTGTGTGTGTGTTGCAGGTTTCCATAGAGATATCCCCTCCAGGGGTGTGCTGGCCATTGCATCTCTCCCAGTAGATTGTGTTATGGTCTATATTTACTGTACTAACACACTCACTGGGCCTTTGTGCCTCTCCCACAAGGCACACGGATCTCCATGGAGACGGCTGAGGGAAGGAAAACCAGAAAACACAGATTTCCAAAGAGAGAATCCGAGCGATGAAACAAACCACCTTCATGTGCCGACCATGGAACCTCATGTTTAAACACCTCGGCTGCACCTCGGCTTGATTTATGAACCGTTAAAATGCTGTTTGAATATATACATATATAGGAAATGTGTAGGCTAGAGGTGAGTTTAGATTTTATTCTCATCAGTTGTGTAAGTCTTTCAAAGATGTGAACACAGCTCGCCCCCTTTTCCTGCCCTGAACATCCACCCACATGTTTGCCCCTCTGACCTACCTCTCACAGGCAGGTGGCGTGAGTGAAGAGGCAGAGCTCCTCTTGGTGAAGAAGTTTTCCTTCACGACCAGTCGGACGCTGCCTCCCTCCTGCTGGACTTTGCTCAGCGAGGCCTCGGCTACTTCATCTTTACTGAGGTACCTGTGGAGATGGGATAGATGGGGCTGTGAGGGAATGGAGGATTTTTACATAACCAAAGAGCTTGATGAAGAGAGCTGCTTCACGTGTGCAGCATGGGGGAGTAGCTGCATGGCTCTCCGCAATGTGAAAGCACAAGTGTCTTTGTGTATCTCTGAGTGGCGTTGTGTGCCTGCCTATGTAGGTGCGGTATCGTCTATCTTGATAATGCATCCTTAAAATAACAGTGAAACACCGCACCGCTGGAAAAAAATAGTTTTTTGTTTTGCTATTGCTTTCCACTTCCTCAAGAGAGCAATGCTGACCATAGCTCATCTTAACACCAACACGTTAGGGCCCTTAATGTAGCTTTAGCAATATTTAAGGGACTGCAGTAAACCCACATTTAACGATGGACTGTATTTATATAGATTATATATATATATATATATATATACAAGTTGCAGTCAAGTCCCACTTCTATATGCTGCCCTTTTCCTTTCAAGCATCATTCACACACTGTCGGCACAGCAGGGATTTGGGGCTCAGTACTCCAACACCCACGGAACTGCCAGAAGGCCTCAGTGACCGATGAACTTTCTCTTTGCACCAGTCTCTGCAAAAACTGCAGAAATTCTTCCTTTCATGGCTTATTTTCTATTCTGTTGATGTGCTTTTATTCTGCTTGTCCTCTCCTCCTGCTGAATCCCATTACTATTACTATTGCTGCTGCAGCAATCTAATTTCCCCACGGGCATCGTCAATCATCTAATCTAATCCATCTGCCCCGCCACTGTTTTTTATGGCCCTTGTAATACAGATGCTAGGTGTGCAAGTTGAAAATTGCACCAAACGCTACATGTCAATCTGGGCAGGATTAAAATGACCCCAGGATTGTCAGAGCTCACATGAAATACAGGAGGAGAGGAGCTTGGGAGAAGAAAATATAAAATCACTGAGTTGTTTGTTCTGGGGGAAGGAAACGCTAGTGGTCTGGAGAAAAGAGACCAAACGTCCTCATGTACCATTGAGCTTTTCAAAAGAGTGTCCAGCGGTTTTCAGACTTGACATTCACATGTGAGGAAAACAGCAGGAGATTGTCCAGGGGACTCTGAGTCTTAATAGTTATTTAATAGGTCAACAAAGGTATAATTTGAGTCAGTCAGGTTATGTGATGGTTTCTATGTATCATATTTTGGTGGTTACTATATTTTCCCAGTTAGAGTTGAAGCATTAGTCTTATTCTAATTAGAGAACTGACAAAAATTCAGCGTCCTTGAAGAATATATGACGAGCAGTTATTTTACCCATTTCAAGGCTCTTCAAGTCATTCAGTTTTTCACGATGAGTCACAGACGTATCAAGAACCAAAGGGAAACGTTTTAAATTCATATAAACACCTCATTACAAAGAATATCTAAATATCCATAATGTGTCACATGGATTATTCCATTTGTCTATGAGAATGTTGTTTTAATAACAAACGTATTCCATCGTTTAATATTTCTATCATTAGAAGCTATTATGAAATCAGCATTTCCCATGAGCCCTTAACATTTGCTAATTAAAAAATGTGACCCCTGTAATAAAACATGTGTCATGACAGGACTGAGAGGACAGAACACTGTGGAGGGTTGAAGACAGCAGGGACTACAACCAACAACATGCCTAATTACCTGATTGATTACCGTATTGATTAGGGAGTAATGGATTACATTTATGGAAATCAGTGACTGAAACACCTGCATCATAGAAGGGAAGCAGCGCATGAAGAAAAGGACTTTAAAAAGCACAGAAAAGACAAATGGATGAAGAGAGCGTTCGGGTTATTTCACAGACAATCAACTCAGGTGATTAAAGCCGGTGACTAATTGTTGTGTGAATCGATAATCATGCTTTATTTTTCCAAACCTTTGCTATGACAGCGGTGTCGATTCGTGAGCTTAGTTAGTTTCAAACTTTATTGCTGCCACACAAACGGTCGCTCTGCCACCTTTGAAATAAAATCAATACCTGGAGCAGCTCCTAGAACGATGGGACGTGTGGAAAAATAAATCTAACACAATTTAACCGAGAGGGAACATTTACCAAACGGTAAAAGACAAATAAGAATGGACGGTGGCTGTGTGTGAAATACATTGGCTCGTTTACCTGAAGGGTCTTTTATGGAACTGACATCAAATCACAAACATATATGTGTAGTGGAAATGTCGATGGAGGATTTGGGCCACGGGAACAGTACAAAATCATAGATAATGAGAATGTTGTGAAAAGGTGTAATTGTACGAGAATATAATCGTTATATACGTTAAAATGAGGAATGAAGACCATCGTTTTAAGTTTAAGAAGTAGTATCAGGACTTTTGTTTTCTTCGATATGACCCTAATACTCTCGTGATAACTTTCTAACTGAATTAAGGATTAAAAGCTGATTGTAGTTGTTTAATTAAAAAAGAAAGTGGAATGTAAATAGTTCACTTGATTCCACTTACGGTTCGTGTCTCTGTCCTGATTATTAATGAAATACCACTGTGGTATTTAAATCTAACAGGAAGGTATTGCCACTGTTAAACTCAGAGTTTAGAGTTTTTCCACTCGGGCCTGCAGGCTATGCAGTGACATTTTCATGCATTAGCACCTCCTCCATCTGGACCGAATACTTTCTTTGGGAGGGAGATGGAAAGAAGGTAGGAGGCAGAGAAAAAATAATAAAGGGAAGATGGATGACAGGCGGCAGAAAGTGGAGGAGGGAGACACTTCAAAGAGGAGAAATTTCTGTGGAAGCTGAGGGGAGATGAGGAAGACGGTAAGTCTCCATCAAACACAGGAGCTTCCTTTGCTCCAAACAGTCCCAGCACAGAGGCTGCATGAAACGAGATACCTAACACTAAACCGGAGTCCAACTGCGCTTCTGGGAGCGCGTGGATGTGTGTGTTTGCATGTTTGTATGCGGCTAGGGTCTTGGCCAGTAATTCTGTAAACCAAGATGACTGCTGCTCCCTCCTATTGCAGTGCATAATCCAAACCTCCTCCAGAATCACAGGCCCCGGCCAAGATCTTCCTTCTGGGGAAACCAGGCATATTTTGTGACACCTGCAAAGTTTTCCCATCATAATAAAAATGTGATATATTTAATGTGTGATAAAATCCTAAATATGATCTATTAAAGCTTTGAGTTCTGGCCACTACAAACACAACGTGAAGAAACGCTTATCTTGTGTACAAGGAAATTCTACAGGGCAACATTAAAAGAAAAATGTGCCATCGCAGGAAATACACCTAATTGCTTTTTTATCAGTATTTAACGAGCCAAGTGTGAAGCTAAAAGTACCAGATACAAATACTTTCCTCACAGTCCTAATATAGCATATTAACAAGAACTGGATGCATGGACAAACTGAAAATATATAATTCCTCCGGCTGTGTGTCGCCAGCAAATTCATCCTGTTGCCTGGTAACCCCTTGGCTGCTGGTGATAGCTTCATATTTAAATGAAGCGAAAATAATTTGCAATAGTTTTGACAGCTGCAGTCGATGTAAACACAGAAGTGGACGGAGGCGGCAGCAGCTCCGACAAAACGCAGCAGCTGACTGGATTTGCACTGGATTAACTGGACCTGGTTTTCTGCGGGGAGCCATTTGATGCACAGCTGTGGTGGAGCTGTGGTGGCAGCGGGTTTCTGACCCACCGGCCACGCAGAACCACAGACAGCAGCTCAAGCTCTGGCCAGGCCGGCCCACAGCTCAGACACCGGGGCCAGACACAGCTCATCTGTGTGAATCCACACTAACAAGCTGCTGCGCCGGTCAGGCCCCGACTGAAGCTGCTGTGATTGATGGCTGCTCTCTTGAACTGTCCTCAGTGAGACACGTCTGGAACAGGAGCTGTGTTTAATGTCAGACGTGAAAAATCTGGTTTTGTTTCTTGGAGATAACACATAATGCAGGTATCTGAGTTTCACCATTAGCCCGACAGACGTTTTGACAAGGTGAAGTTAAAACTCAAGTGTACAAATATGTGCATTATAGACCAAATGCCACAGTTAATTGTTGACTGAATGTTACTAACTACTGCAGCCCACGTGTTGCTCAGCCTATACAAACTGTTTGTGCAAGAAAAATAACAACGGCGTATTATAGAAGCAATAAATCATTTACTCCCAGTGTTTACTGTAATTTTTGCAATGACTCGTGCTTAGGCTGGAAGCAAACCGGATTAGAATCCTCTCAACTCTTCCAAAATCACTGTAAATCACCATGAGTGGCTTATGACGGAAACACACACAGTGTCGGAGACCCGGGCAAAGTGGATTAAGTTTGAGGCGGTTGAAAACCGAGCGTCTCGGTGCTGCGAAGGTGAGCCGAGATCACCCCGCTGAGCAGAAGCTGGAGCTTGATTGGTTCTGATTAGTGAATAAATCAAACAGGTATCAAATCAAGCCGGGCCAATTGCCTCCCACTCGCACCTTGATTAGGTTCATGCACCCAAACACGCTCCCCCGGTTGAGAAACACTCTCCCTCACTAACGCACACATCCACGAGACTTCCCTGTAATTGCCAAACTCTCCCTGCCTCTATCTACGCCAGCTGTAATTAGTGTGCCAGCAACAATGCTTGTTTGTCGAAAAAAAAACACAAAAAACACACACACACACACAAGTGCACGTACACAGCGCTCATCTTCTCTTTTGCCTCAGCTGACACCCTTTGATACACCCACACAAACACACACACACAAAAACACACACACACACACACACTATTCAGCCTTCCCTTGATGCCCGGGGCAGTAAGTTGGTACAAATCTGCTCGTTCCTCTGTGAAATCTCACACATCCTCCCCTTGAATTCTGACATGATGCTGGGAATTAATGCATCTCACTATTGTTTCACTGTTTTTTAAAATTTACATCAACTGGCACAATAGGTTGCCGGGTCAAATTATTTATTTGCTCGTCGGGCCCGGAGGAAAAAACACATTAGATGTCATGTGTTTTATAGATTTATTCAGAATTATAACGGGGGAAGATTTACTCGACAGATTTTGTCGTCTGAAATGACAACTGTTGATCCCAGATCTGAGCTAATTTCTGCTTGCTTGTTTATAAAGCTAGTTCCCACAGTTCATTAGAAACATCATCTATGATTAAGTTCAATGGGGGTGAGATGTGGTGACTGACAAGGCCACAGCGTTCACCCCTTGTGCCCCGTGGTCAGGATGGAAATGAAATGTTATGTATACTTTCTATATTGATTTGCAGTGACCTCTAAGGGGGCCAGTGGACCATGCCCCCCCCCCCCCCCCACAGCACAACAGAGCCCCTCACGGTCGGGGTCAGGCATTCAGGCCTGCACCGTCCTCTCGGGGTAGGACACTCATGCACTTGCCCACTTCTCAAGAACGTGGTGGAGGAAGACTCATCTGTCTGAATAACATTTTTCCTGCAGACCAGTGCCTCTGGTTTTTGCACCAGTGAACTCTCAAAATTGTGAGATGAGGGTTTTGAGGAGAGCAGCCAGATATGAAATCCTCTCTATAGCTGATTTTAAACATGCACTGGACTATGGACATTCAGATATTCACTTTTCCTTTTATGTGTCTGACCCTCACATCCTCCTGCTACGTTCCTCATATGTGAAAAGAAAACTCCTGGACCTAATGTTCTGATGTTACACATCACTCTCGATCTGAATCTATTCACTAGATCTCCATGCAGATGTCACTTCACTCATTATTCTCATTGAAGCAGCAGCCAGTGAAGCGTCATCCTGCCATCTGAGCCCCGACAATGAAGCCTCTCTCTTCGCCTTCATACAAAATCAGAATCAATTGGGCCTGTTTAGCATTTTCATACATGCCACAGAGCATTATTGGATGTTAATTGTTTAATCCTACAGTGCTCCTGTGTGGGAGCATCTGCATTCCTTCGCTTTCTCCACTCGTTTATTCAGATTTTCCCTTTTGTCCTTGACTCTGTGGCATGACGGCGCTGATATAAAGCTTCAGCTGCTGGGATATGACTGGTTTAGTAAATCAGCACCAGAATTGTAAATCACAGCAAAGTTTTTGAAAGTCAAAGCCTGTTTCCAGCGTGAGACTGACCTCTTGGTGCTGGAGTGAGGGCGCTGGGCGGCCGCCAGCTGCTGCAGGCCGAGCGTGGGGCTGTGGAAGAGGAGGCAGCTGCGACGAAGCAGTTTCTTCTTCATGGCTGCCAGGCTGCCCCACTCCTGAACCATCCTCAGCACCTGCACGGAGGACACCACATTTCAATTGGAAACTCAAACCTTTGCAGCCTTCTGCCTCCACGCAAATTGACAGATTGGACGCTGGAGCCTCTTTAAAAGCAAAAAAATATTTCTTCACTTTTTCAATTTGGAAAATGGACCCGAGCTGCAAACAAACAATCTACAGCACAAATGCACACTTATACACACACAGAGATAGCTCATCAAACCAAGAGAGAGCTGTATATGCTCTCAGCCAAGTCAAGGATTCAAAGAAAATCCACTGGCAAAATAACAAATAGCTCACAAGGCCTAATGGGCAATTTACCTACGTATATTACATTTGAGAGGTGTCTCTTTTTTCCATGGATGATACTTTCTCTCGCACAAAGATTATTTCAGTGAAGATAAAACTCAGCATGCATTATACAGACACTTTTCAAAGCCAGCCAGGCTTGCTTTGTTGATGGTTTAGCGGCTGAATAATGCATTTTTCTGACAGAAATATAACTTACTGCTCTTAAAAAGCATTTCTAATGGAGAGGAGACGTTGTAGAAGAAGATGCAAACGATAAAAAGCCTGATCTGATCCGGGGGATGTGGGAGAAATGGTTATTAATGATTATTAATGAGGGTATTTTAAGACAGTGATCTATGACATAGATGGAATATGTAGAAAAAGAGTCAAACATACACAGAGGAAGCAGAGCAGATTCTCGCATAATTGTTTAAAGTGTTAAAGTATTTAAAGTGGTGGTTTGTGTTACTGTCTAAAAGCAAGAGAAGAAATAGCACAACATCCTTAACACTTCTGGTAAAGTTATCTTAAATAATTAACACCATTTTCCCTGCTTAAGTTACACCTTTTAAAAGCCACCTCGAGAGGTCTGTCGGAAGCTAAGATGCAGAATCCTTTATCTCTTCCAGGGTCCAGTCTGAACTGCGAGTGGAAAGTTTCGTCACATAGAGCAACTGTTTGCATGTGAACGCTTTAAGGAACCTTGCTCTACATTTACTGGATTTCCTGGAGTCTCCATGACAGGAAGTAACGATAGAGAAGCTTTGGAGACACCCTGAGACATCAACAGTTTCCAAAGGTCACCAAAGGGTCGTGCAAAAGTCCAGGAGTTGAATCGGATGTCAAAAGTCGTGACACGAGGAGGAGAGTGGGAGGTGTTTCCATCTCCCAGCCTCTCAAAGGTCACAGGGGTTAATTTGTGAGTAGCAGTCATTGAGTGGGTGGAGGGTGGGAAGCCTTTGATTTGGCTCTATGAAGCTGTACAGAGTCGTATGTTAATCCTGCTTTTATCTCCTAAAGAATAAAGGTGGTGAAATTCTGTTCTTGCCCCGTGAAAAGAACAAAACCAACAATGAACTGATCCTTTTGACAAGTATGACGTGTGTGTGTGTCCAGAGCCTGGTACAAAACATCTCAGTCCTGTTATTTAGCCACATCATTGTACTTTTACTTTAATAAAATATCCAAACACCATCTTGCACATTTGGAGCCAGAAGCGAACACAATATATTTACCTGTCACACCTAATAATTATTCTCTGCTCTCTGTTATCATGTTTATATTGGAAGGAGGTGTCAAGGTGTTGTTTAAACGCTTTAATACAACATGTGTTTTTCCAGATTACGATTTCAAAGCAAATGAAAATACGGATTCAGAGCAACGACCTGACAATCAGGAAGAGGGACCTCCCCAGGAGCACATAGATGCACAGTCTGCATAGCAGCTCAGATTGCATTGTCTCATTCCTTTAAAAGAACATATATTTGTTTAATGAAATATACATTATTCTGTTATTATTCAATTGTATAATGATTTTATTTCAGAGCGGTTTGCTCGAGCGGCCTCGGGCTCCGTGGTTTTTACCGAGTGTGAGTTGAGTTTACGTGCCGCTGCCGCCGGGTCCGAGACGTGTTGCTGCTCAGTATTGATTCTGATGGACAATGGGAGTGTAACAGGGCGTAAGTGATGGGTCAGAGGATGGATGCAGCTCACGCCTCCGTTCAACAAACCGGCATAAACAACGTGATCGGTGAGGCGTCTGTCAGCGGCTCGGCGGATTGCAGGATTTAATATTTGCTGGTTGGCGTGTGGGGTCGTTTGAGGTGATGAGCCGTCTCCTTTAACGACCCTCATAAAACTGCAGTTTTTCTTCTGCAGGTCTCCTTGGCGGCCCAGACCTCCAAAACGCCCCCTCTATTCCCCCCCCCCCTCCCTACCCATAATTCCTTCAACCCCTCCTCCCGCTCCCCCTCCAGGCTCTGCAGTGGTGGAGGTGGGCGGCCGCACTCCACCTATCTGTCAGGCTGTCGGTGCAGCGCTGCCCGATCTTCCTCCTCATGATGGGAGGTGTGATTAGATTCACATGGCAGTGACACAGACACACACACACACACACACACACACACACACACATTTATATCCGTTAGCTTTAACAAGCCCATGGCCTCAACCTCACTGGATCCGAGTGAGACTAATTCATCTTTAAGGTAAATTGAGGTCGTCCTCAAAGCAGCCGAAACTTTCTACTACACTCAAGAGTATACTCAGGATTTTCTGTCTTCTTGGGAATTGTGTGTATTCATGCACTTGCATTAATTTCCTCCACCAAGGAGGTTTTGTGTTGTCGGTGCTATTTGTCTGTTTGTCAGCAGGAACTGATTTTCTTGAAAGCTGGTGGGAGTGTGGGGCACGCGCCAAAGAAAGAACCCATCAACTTTAAAGGCTCATTTATGCTGCTAACATACAAACAACGATATAACCGTCCCTGCCCACATACTCTCATCCTATAACTCTGCATGGTGGTTAAGCAATACATCCACTGCAGGGCAGCACAGAGTCAAGAGTTTCTGACATCATCAAACATGGCGACGGTGTAGAAGGTTGCGATATTGTACTAATTAAGAAAGATGATAATGCAGAAGTGAAAGGAATCCGGCAGATGTAGCCGACTGATATCTGTGTGTGTGTGTGTGTGTGTGTGTGTGTGTGTGTGTGTGTAGTCTGGTGTGTCAAGTGTTCGATCTACTTAGAGCCGATCCAGTCTTCTCTTGGTAATCAACCACAAGAAGAAAAATATTGGCACATTTTACAACCTAGAAGTCAAACCCAGCGTTCGTACAGTAAAGACACATTAAAGTGGGAGCACCTCCCTCATGTTAACACTCCAATCCACATGAACACCCACACACATTCATGAGCAGCAGAACACACACACAAACACACACACACACACACACACACACACACACACACACACACACACACACACACACACACACACACACACACACACACACACACACACACACACACACACACACACACACACACACACACACACACACACACACACACACACACACACACATACATAAAGCCTGGCGGGAAGGACAGACCTGTATTCGATTTTCCCGGCGCCGTGTGAAGGCCTCGGGCAGGTCGTCCCAGCTGGTTAGTTTGATGTCCAGAGGGATGAAGCTCAAGTTCAACGCGGTACCGTCCTAAGAGACGAGGAGACAGGGACGGAGAAGACGGCCTGAAGCAGAGAGATTTGTTTCCACTCACACCACCATCATCGGCTGAAATTTATTCTGGATCGTCTGTGGAGCATTGTCAATGTTGGCAAAGTTCTCTTTCCAACAAACAAAAACAAAAACACAAAATGCTGTTTTAAACCTGAGGGGTTTATTCACACAAATGGTGACTCATGTATAATTTATGTATTTTTATGTCTACAACACATTATAATGTAGTTTTAAGCAGATATAAAAACAGTTCCAGTGTTAAATCATACTTTTAATATTTACTCTGATTAAACAGGTGTAAATGATAATGAAGGACCATATAATCATAAATGAAAATTGACTAAAAGATTGAACATAATACTTAAATTTTCTTTGATTTTTAGAGAATTATTAAAATCATTTTATAATTTATAGATTCATTAGACACTATATGGCCCTAGGTAATTAAACTGCAAGTGCATAGAAAAGAGGCACAATAGTTTGAACCAAAATTAGCACATTAAAGAGAGAGAAACACCCACAAACACACTCAGGGGTTCTTTGAAGCAGTACAAGTTCATAGTGGCGCCATCACACAACACAAACACACACACAGTCCCTCCGTGTTCTTCGGAGGTTCCTGCCCGGCTCCTCGTGTTCTCCTGCCCAAACAGTTGGTGAGACGTGGGATGCTGCTGCTGACTCACTGGTGCAATCAAAGCAAACACAAGCACGACCACGCATGGTTCCCTCGTTCAGCGTCTTTCTGAGCGAGTGGCGCTGCTGTGTTGTTGCAACACACAAGTTGTTGTTTCACTCGCCTGGCCAGAATAAGAGTCAGGGTGATACTGGGGTTGTTTAACATGGAGCGATCGTAGACACGCCTTTGTTTTATGCTAACAATTCAATATCAACTTTATTCTGAGTTTATAGTGCAGCTCTGACGCCACTGGATTTGCCATTGGCTAATCAACTTCAAAGGATTTTAATTATATAGCCTATACATATATAATTGTGTACTTTTAGTGCAATATTCTTTTCTTTGAATTTGTAGTAGAAGGTTACAGTATTTTTATTTATTTATTGAAGAATACCTGCAAAGCTAATAAGTACAGCCTCGGTTATACTTTGTATTTAGGGCTAATGAGCAAAAACACCCGAACAACAAGTTGCACTGAAACTTGTTGAGTAGTTTTTGTGTAATCCTGCAAAAACTACCAAACAAACCAACAAACACACAACGAGCAACCTTGTAATAAGTGGTGTGCAGCAGCTACTGAACGTTCGTATGGAACATGTAGAACAATAGACGTCTCTCTATTATAAGAAGCTACATACCAGGTGTTGTTGCCTTTACATGCAGCACAGTTCACTGTAGCTCAATTTGTACCACAGCTACAAGTCTCTTCAGCAAAGCAATCAGGTTTTTAATGACTTACTTGCCGAGTCTAATTAAATTCAACTTCTGTAATCTGGACGCACTTTATTCTTTATTGGTTGCCATGGTAATCGAGGATCTCTCGTTTCTGCTCTTTATTCTATTATGTTCACCACTTAGGAGACGCTGCTTCTTATTTGACAGTATACGTGTATTGGTACCAGAAATGATGTAAAACCATATACCCTGAGGTGCCTCCCTGTGATTATAGATAATCATACTGTGGCGTCTTGGATGCACCTGTGAGAAAATAAGCAAAAAGCTATTACAGCTTCATTAGTGCTCACTACTGACAGTTTGAAGCACAAGCAGCCACTGACCCTCAGTGTTCGGGTCAGTCAAACCACAGACAAGCGCTCCACAAAAAAAAAAGGAAGCTGACCAGTGGGTTTAGGTGAAAGCTACTTTGTGGAAGTCAAGGAATGGAGATGAAGGACGAAGAGGAGACAGGAGAGAGGATCACATCTGAAAGGTTAATACCTACTGGCAGCCGACACGTGGATTTGGAGATACACATCAACATCAGGACGTTTTTTCCTGTGCTGCATCCTCCGTGCACAGAGGCCCACGTGTTTATTTGGATTATGGTAAAATGAATATCATGGGGAGTCAGGGGAGCGGTGCAGCGGGTTGTGCTGCAGCAGCACGGAGCAGGATTAAAGCTCTGGTGCGACTGGGAGGAGGAATACTACCGTCGACACTTCCAAGCTCATGAGTGTTTAAACATCCGGTGTCATTAAAAATCTGGTAACAATAACTTCAGATATAAGTCATCGTTAAACACAGACACAACTGACAAAGAGATAATAAAGAATAGCCATGCAAGGTTGTCGTTCTCATTTCTTTGTGCGACCCAGGCTTCCTGTCGGGTTTATTTACCAGTAATGTAAATTTTTCAGACTGTGAATGTTTGCTTGTAGCACTTCTCCCCACATTTCCATTTCTTTTTTAACTGCGCGCCACATGTTTACACTCGCATGCAAGATCTAGTTAGCAAACATGGGATGCAAGTGAGTCGCAGTCACAACTAATGAGATGGCTCAAAGTGAAGATAGTGAAAAAGGATTTGTGTGTGTGTCTGTGTTTGTGTGTGCTCTTCTTCCCTTTTTCACCACTTTCTGCACAAAACTATCCACTAACTTATTACCTTATTAAAACCCAGGGCTCATATCAACTCACTATATGCTCGTGGCTAATTCTACACACACACATATATATATATATTGATATGTGGGATTTGTCATATTTGAAGTCATACTGGGAACCACACAATATGGGGAGTCACAGCAAAGGATTTCAAATGAAGTAGAACGTGTGCTAGGAGTATCCTGATGTGGTAAGCCTCACCCATCTCCCTCCCCCCTCCCCCCCACCCGCCTCAGAGCACGCAGGGGCCCTGACTCCTTGAATAAAACAACAATTTGATGTGTAGAAAATGGACATAAAATTCCTAATACTCTCAATATTTCTCATCCAATCCCCGGTGACAAATCTCCCCCTGATTGTGCACTGAGCGGCCCCCTGTGTGAGTCCAACACGCTGGTCCAGGATTATCCAGACCTGACAGCTTTCCAGACAGAATTCCTCCAGTTTATCATTTAAACGACAGCGGGGGACATTTATCTCCGCGGCTTATCGTCTCAGCCACGCGTACGCGACACTTGTCTATTGCCATCAGGGTAATATTCCATTGGTGATTCAGTTCAGTGCTTTGGTCTTCTCTATGTAAAACCATCTTGTGTCTTATCCACGTTCGTGGGGAAGGAACCTGATCCCTCATGAATGAAACAAAAGGTGTTAAGTATCCCAACGCGATCGATAGAGGGGTCTGCTGGCGAGTGGCCCTCAGGAGCAGAGCCGAGAATGCTCAGAAGTGGAGTCATTGTCAGACCAGGGTTAAATTATACGGTTTGTCTCGGCTCGATGGCAAAAGCACATTTTACTTGATCATTTGAAGGAAACACCTGAAGTCCTCAAACCAAAGTCCTCAGCCAGGGACTCTCTGCAGATTATTGAAGATAAACTCTGGAGATTCTTCTCTGGCTCTGGGCCTTTGTTGCTCTTTCTCGATAAGCTCTTTGAAAAAATGTATTAATAAAAGCTTGTTTGAAGATATCTGTAAATCTATGAGTGATGTAATTCTTATTCCCTCTGTTGCCATTGTGCTTTTTCCTACCTTTACATTATTTTTGAGATATGATAACAATCAAAAGAAGGAGAGGGACAATGAGGCCACTGGCACCAAAATCCACCAAGAACCAAGAAATGAGTCTCAACGTAAAACCCTCAGTGTGACATCATAAGGGATATCTTCTCAGAATTGACAATTGAAATGATCTTGATTTACAATTTCAATTATTATTGAAAAGACCAGATATATTGAAGGAAGTCCTTGGTGGACAGTCTCCCTGAGAGCTGATAAAGACAGAAGAATTGGAGATGAAAGACAAGGAGAAGTTTGGCGATCGGTTTGGTAATCCTCTGGTAATTCCTAAACCTTTCACTGGTATTGAATGAGAGAATATTAATGGATTCAAAGAGCTTTTCTTTCCTCTTTTACCAAACAGCCCCGATCAATCTCGGAGGCAGAAAAGAAAGAAAAGAAAAACATCTGAACGGACTCAGACAGCGTTTTGTTCCCGCAGCGATAGACAGGATTATTAATCAAGGTTGCTGAGGTTATTCAGGATCTTTCTAATACAGAGCTGAACCTATACCTGCACAGCATTTTCAAGTGTGAATTAAACACAGTTGGATTCGGCGCCAAACAGATTGTATGTGGATTCATTTGCAGGTGTTTTAATCACCTTTATTTTGGTTCATTCTTAAGCTTTGACTTCCTTAATGACGTCTGTGTGTACTTTCTCACATCCGTCCTGTTTGCTAATTGGAAACGTGTGACAGAGCAGCACGTCTCTTGCTTTTATAACTGCATTGTTGTTCACGGCTCAATCTTGTCAAAGAGATCTCGATCTCAGAGAGACTTCCCCTTTCAGAAAAAAACAAGGAATTAATTATGTTCTGTTCAGTGTTCAGCTGAATAAGACAGGAACAAGCTGGCGAGGAACAAAAAGGAGGTTGAAAGTATCAAAACTCCACCTTCCTGTGCAGCTTCACTTATTCTCACTGCCTTGAGACCTGAAATGATTAGTACATCAGACCATTCTGACTTTCATTTAGAAAGTAGAAAGAGCTCCTGTTTCCTTACACTGCAGAGGATAGCTCTGCACCTTTGGCTTTCTTTATAAATGGCTTCAAGAATATTTAGTTCCAAAACACCTGATATTATAATAGAATCCAACCAGGTCACGGTGTGTCACACTGCAGCACAAGAGAAATCACAGACCTTGAAGACAGACTTGGGTTTTTGCTGGAAAATATCACTTTAGTGATCACTATCATTAAATTGATCAACTCATCTGTGAACAGGATTTGCAGCAATAACTTCGTGGTGAATACAGCTCCAATGACCTCGCTCTGCTTCATGACTTCATCAAACTAGTTTTGATATTCTTTGATTGAAATATCGCTATAGGCTGAAATTACATTTTGCATCCGCCAATTCAGATTCATGGATTGGATTTTTTTCTTACTTCTTACTACCACATTACTGCTTTTTGGCATTGACACACACACACAAACAGACACACACACACACACAAACAAACAAACCCCAAGTGTCCCACAATTTCCAGCATTTCCTGCATCATCTATTCAGCATGAGTAAAACATCTCTGGGTCCAAGGGTGATTAAAGATGCATAATCAATCTCTCGCAGTACCTTGGAGTACAGATAAATTCGGTCTGTGTACTGGCTGGCGCAGAACTGCAGGCCCGGGTAGACGGGTCGGGTGGTGCTGCAGTCATCGCCATCATTGTCCTCATCCTCGTCATTAGCATCAGCAGCAGAAGACGAACCTGCGGCTGCTCTCAGGTCTGCCGGGAGGAGGAGGAGAGGCTGATTAATATCGCACTGAGCACATATTATCGGCTCATCATCGGCTTTCACGGCTTTATTGGTGCCTGTGTTTGCTCGGCCGGTGATGCAATGGGAAGCAGAGACATTAAACTTCGGGAGCTTGTAAATGTAATTACACAGAACACAATATTGAGAAGATATGACATTTTTAGCAGATCGTGTGAAATGAGTATGCATATGCATTATGGGTCTGAAAGTGTGATCCTATATTTATGGGTTCAGATATGAGAATCAAATAATTACAATATGAAATGAAAATGTTGAAGTAATTATCTGTGACATTTTCATATAAATAGAAATGAAAGTCGATTTTCCCTCCTTCCATCTTTCATGTGGAGATCTCGACTCACTGCTCCCGGTTCTTTTCAATTATTAAAAGCACAAATACATATTTTTTCAATTTCTTTCCACAAAAACTTCTTAAAATGACTAATATCTTTAATTATTCTTTGTCTTTAGGTAATTTATCTTAATATCCATGGCAGGATTCATTTCTTATGTGCCATATTGTCAGTGTTGAGCCTACAGCAGACTGGAGTACAGACAGGATGTCTCCCTAAATTGGACCTGATTGGTCGGTCACACTACATCCTGATCACCAGTTTCAGGTTTCTGATTTAATAATAGGTGGAAAAAAATTTGCCGTGCATTTGCAGAGTCATGCTTTGTTTTTCTGACAAAGGCAACGAGTCATGTCATCGACTCACACCCCCTCTAGTTTGATAACACAACACATAGTGTGGATCTAAACACTGTGGATAGTAGAGAGTGCGATCAGGCCGATTGTAGAAATTAAATTTCTCTATATTCAGTTGCACTTTATTGTGAAACACTGCAGCCCATTTCTTTGACAGGCACCTTCCAAATTATTTTTCACAAGTTGCCCAAGAATTTGCTGAACAACGGGAAGAACAGCAAGAAAGTCAAAGAGCGAGAGGGAGAGAGAGAGAGAGAGTGATAAAATGACAGTCACAGGAGGAGAGAAACAGAGGGAGAGAAGAGACATAGCGGGTCATTAATGTCAGCTGTGTAGCTTGCTCATCCTGCCAGCGCCGAGCAGGAAAAGGTCAGGCGGTGGAAATGAGACCGCCGCTGCTCGACCACGCTTCATTTAGACAATGACCTATAACACTCTGATGATACTTGCCTTAAATCACTTCGTGTGGCCAGTTGTCTGCCTTGTCTAGTGCGTGCGTGTGTGTCTGTGGGTATGTGTGTGTGTCCATTTGGCTTGATAATGGAGTAAAATAGCGACACAGTCTGGGACAAGACTGTTTCCCATGGAACAAGTGCAGCCATGTACCTGGACGAGGTCTATGGTGGTTATACCTGAACATACTGGAATAAAGATATCCCTCCCAAGGTTGTCAGCCTAATTGAGCCATTCATTTAAACTTTAAGGTACCATGGCATTATAGAAAGCCAGATTACAACTGCTTTGAACCATCGACTGTGTATAAAGATGGAGGACACGTCTTTGTTTCCTCCCACTATCCAGAAATGAAGCCAAAAGTCTGTACTTTTGAAAAAGATAACCGAGATTTAATGTTGAGGTGCAGCTGTTAAACAGCTGGGAAGCTCTACATGATCAAAAACAGAAAAAGGATATTTCATATTATCATCCTTTAATATTTCTGTTCTGTTTGTCTTTTTTGATAAATTCATAATACAGCATATTTTGTATTCAATTATTTATTGCCGTCCGACTGCTACAGTTTCATTCACTGATTAATACCAACCATTTCTTTCTTCTTCACTGTTACAGCCTCAAAACTGAAAAGTGAATCATATTTAAAATGTCTGCCCACATTTGAGAATTGATGATAGCTTCCACCACTGACTTGGCTAATATCTGTGATGGAATACGGTGTTCAAAATCTTTTTGTTTCACGCTGAGATCATTGTAACAAGTAATTTCCTCCTCTTGACCTATGCTGCACAACGTCCACATCTTTCATTTTTATTCTCGCCATTCTTCCAGGTGTAATTTGCCCGGCTCTGGCACACGCTGTTCTGATCTCAGCACGTGCGGCTGCTGGAAATATCAAAAATATAGATCTACAAACCTGGAACCAAAATATTCTCAGGACGATAGATTTTCACTGAATCTCATATATCTGTCCTTCCTCATCTGTTATGAAACCTTGCAGCTCAGCAATGTGCACCCTATATTTGTTGAAGGCGCGCCTCCCCCCCACCACCACCACCACCACCATGTCCCCAGTTTGCAGTGGTGGAACGCGCCAGCAGCATTAAGTGGGCCATTTATACAATGGGGGCAATTCATCTTACAAAGCCGTCTTATTAGACTGTCACTTACACAGTATGAACAGTGCCTTCAGAACACCCCCAGGGAATTATCCGCTATTTTACTGTGAGAGAAAGAAAACAACGCCTAATTGGACTGAGTCATCTCATCTTCTGCAGGATCGAAACAAAAAGATATGAAAATCCCACACTCTTCAAACGGGAAGGCGCTCGGCTGCAGCTGATGCTGCGGGAAACATTTGAACCAACATTGGAGAAAACGTGTATCCGCGTTTTTAAAATGTTTGGCTCATGCAGATAGACGGAGCGACAGACAGCGGGGAGGGCGGGAGACGGAGAGGTGGAGCGGGAGTGATTGCCTGTTTGTGCAGTGAGGAAAGTAATCTCAGAGCAATCAAGAGGTGGGGGCGGCCGACAGCTCTGCGGTTTGCCTTCTAAAACCACAGGCAGGTGGAGGAAAAATTATTAGACACCGCTGCTGACCCCATAGGTCACTTCTACTGGACAACTGCTGTGTTTCATATTAAAACCCACACGGTCGGAGACAGACTGGCAACGGCATGTGACTAACAAACCCACTAACCACCAACAAGGCTAAAGGACGGACAGATGATACATGTATAGATGGGTGTAGAGATGTATACAGCAGATAGCTGTATAGATAGATGTATATATAGGTGTAGAGATTGATGTAAAGATAGATGGATGGACGGACAGATGGATAGATAGATAGTAACAACAATAATCCTGCCCCCCAGCCTCAGAGCAGTTAGTTCAAGACCAACTAACCAGTTTTCCCATCCAAGAAGCCCTGATTCTCTGGCTGTTGAAATGTGGAGAAATTTGAGAATAGGTGCCGGATTTCGAACCAGCCCTCTCACTGCCTTGGTGGGAAAAAGGCTGAGAAAGTCCTCTTTCTAAATGAAAAGCCTTGTAGCTCACCTTTATAGAGTTTTTCCAGGCCTGAGTGTGGGCAGAGGCAAGGCACTGCAGGGGAGGCTGCAGAGGGATCCAATCCACGACCATTAGGGGGCACATGCAGCTACTGAGATGATGAAATCAAACACTTGACAATCTCTGGGCACTAATAGATGTCAAAGTGTCTGTCTGTGTGTGTGTGTGTGTGTGTGTGTGTGTGTGTGTGTGTGTGTGAGGAGAGGGAATGTGCCAAGTTGTTGCACACTAATCTCAGGAAGTTAAAGGGGAGAAGGGGTTGATAGCTTGCCTGTTAAAACTTAAATGGCTCGGGCAATATTCATTCCCATGTTAAGTACCTGCTATCAGCTCAGTTTCATCCTTCACTAACTCTGACCCAAAATGTCCGCCTTGTTTCAGAAGCAACACCCAGGTCACAGGCTTTTCTTAGACTCTGCTAGTCTGGCAATTTTTTTAGAGCTCTTCATATTGCACTCGGTGTAATTAGTTCTTTGTAATTAGCGCAATTTATTGCTTTGTGTATCCCTTCGAGACACAAGTACTTGAACACAGAGGTCTTAATTTGCAATATTACACACTGTGTAATTGGGAATTTGTTTCTTCACGTCCCTCAGAGACTCGCAGACATGTGCACATATAACCAGAGTGGACGGGAAAAACAGGATGCACGGGGGGAACCTGTGCCTTTTATGTAATTAGACACCGGCTCACTTTATTAGAAACAGCCAGTCAGGAGCTCATCAGTTACCTACTGGACAGT
This sequence comes from Platichthys flesus, assembly GCF_949316205.1. Classification (NCBI taxonomy): domain Eukaryota; kingdom Metazoa; phylum Chordata; class Actinopteri; order Pleuronectiformes; family Pleuronectidae; genus Platichthys; species Platichthys flesus. The sequence continues at coordinate 3,588,698 of NC_084966.1, read as the reverse complement.
TATCGAGCATTGTGTGTATTTCAGAGCTGGAAGCAGGTCACTTGATTCAGCAAGCTGCACTCTGGAGCTTCTTCAGTGCAGAAATAGGCAATATGCCAAACTAGATACTAATAATAGTAAGAATAATAACGCCTAGCCCCATATGGAATGAGATATAGTCCCTTATTGGTTTGAAGTGATGATATTAAACAGCATTAGATGGGCAGGTGACAATGAAGCACCAGTCAATTTCCCTAGATATGAAAAGGAGAAGATTGCAGGTGGGATTACCCGGTGTGTGGTCAGGGGGGAGGCAGCTGCCACCGCCAGCCACGTTGTCGCCTCGCTCTCCCGCTGATTGTTTGCCTTTGAGCCGCCGCTTGTCCTCCTCCTCTGCTTCTCCTAGTTTCTGTTTGTCTTTCAGCAGTTCATCCTTCTCTTTCTCCTCCTCCTCCTCCTCCTCCCTGCTCTGTTTGTCTTTGCAGGGTTTCAGAGGCTGGGCTTTTCCCAGGCTGAGCTCCGGCTCGCTGTCGGAGCTGGAGAGGACGATGCACGTCTGGTCCCTCTCAGCTGAGGGGGGTTGCTGAGGCCTGGGTGGCTCTGAGCCAGCAGAGAAAAGAGGGAGAGAGGGAGAGAGGGAGAGAGGGGGAGAGGGGGAGAGAGGGAGAGAAAGATGAAGATCACTTTATTGGCCGAGTTGCAGAGTATAATCAGACTTTGAAGAGTTTCATTCCCGAGTGAGATATCCATCATCTGAGGAGTGTGCCAGTGTGACAAAATGAGCGCCGACATGAAAGTAAAACTCAATATGGCTCATTAGTGATATTATTAGCTGTCGTAAGTCCTTTACTGATGATTTCAGGGGATGTGATTGTGTGAGATGGAGAGACATTAGCATGGATGTCGTGGAATATGTAAACACACACGTCTGTTAGGGAGGATGCTAACCTTTATCATTCAGAGTGTGCATTAAACATTATCCAAGGTGTGTTTTTCAAATCATCACATTACCTGCAGGCAGACGGCTGCCTGTCCACCTCTAACTGGAGCTGTGCACTGTGAACATTGTTGTCGTTGCTCAGTAGCATGTCGGCAGTGAGGCAGAGAGCTGCAGATGGAACACCTGCCTGCCACCATCCCACCCCCCCCCCCCCCCTCGCACCAGCTCTCGGATCAAACAGCCAATATAATTTGCTGGGAGAATGAATTATGCTTGTGTCACATTGTTTTGTTAATTGCTCGTCTGCATCATGCGCAATCAAATACAAACAAAATAACTACCGGTGACTGCTGCATCTGTGCGCCCGGGTGCTGCTCCAACAGCTGATAATGGCCGACTGCCAATCGTAGATCTGGCTTGTAAAAAGGGGACAGGCTTACGGCCCCTTGTAGACGCACTATCCTGCTCCCTCTGCACCTCCACTCCTGCTCACCTGATTCTTATTCATGCAGAATGGTGTAATTCTGTTAAGGTCAAGCTGAAATCCAAGCCACACAAATGTTAATGAATGCAGGGATTAAGCCATTACCGTTCCTAGACTTCAAATTATTTTACAAGATTGGGCTTTAAAGTCATGTTCTGAGACACCACCACTGATATTAAGATAACATTAACAGACAGATGTAAGTTTCACACTCGGTCTGTACAAACTTCTTCAAGAGGGAAGCGCCGCACAATTTCCTCTACCATCTTTCCTTGTTAAATTTAAATCTTATCCTTTCACATTATTGTTGAACTTGAGGTGTGAAATCTAACAAGACAGTAAGTTGTGAGGCTTGGGGGACGCAGAGGGCTAATTAGGGATCCCACCTCTCTGTGGCTTGTTTCTTCAAAAGGCCAGCCTCTAAGTCGGCTCCCTCAAATGTCATCCGAGTCTCCGGGCTCCTGGCCCCGCCGCTGCCCCCCCTCACTAACAAGCCGAGCGAGACGGCTCAATTTGTGTTAAGCTGTCCCCTCCGAAGAAGATGTTAACGGGGGAAATCCTGCAGGGCCGTGCCTCGACTTCACCAGGCGACCCCCTTGTCCCGGGCCCCTGCAGTAAGAGCCCCATTATGTCTATAAGGGCTGGATAAGGTTCCACTCACACACAAACATACTACTCTGCACAGATACATTCGAAAAGCATGTGATCCCATGTACATCTATGAGCCAGTGACTGAACCTCATGAGGAATTGTATAAAAATAGAACCCTCCTACTGAATAAAGCAGGAGAGGCTTGTATTGAAGTCTGCAGGGAGCCAAGCCGCTGCAGTCGGCAACAAAGACATATCAAAGAACAGGAAAGCACTGGGTGCTCATTCAACTCCATTCTGTTGTTAAATACTGAACAGCAGGACAGGGCAGAGTGCTGGCTGAGAGATGTCGAGTGCCGGGAGAAAAACAAAATTGCCCTCTTCCTCGAGCACTAGTGCCGCGGGAAAAAATTGCTGGTCATCTGGTGAAAGAGCTGAAGGACCAAACCAAGCCCACGGTCTCAGCCCATAAAATAAAATAGATAATAAAACCACCTGAGGCGGAAAACCCGGTCGCATGAGCTGCTTTCAGACGTGCACTGAAGCCGGGACATATCCCCAAAGTTTCCTGAACTCGTCCTCAGGAAAATGTCCCAGGGGGTTCACACCTGCGGCACGAGCACTGGGCTGAGATGAACGCAAACTGGTTTTGTACAACATTTTCCTGTTGGTGTGACCCAGACAATCTCATGCTGGGTTCTTCATATGAGAAAGAACGCTCTATAAGGAGCTAATAATCCATGACAGCTTTATTTAAAGTAATTAACGTACTGGCAGTGAAGCACAAGATTCAATTGGTTCCTAATAAAGTGATAGTTTTCGTATTAAAAATGTAAGAAACTTGTGCCACACAGATAATTGAATCCAATAAAATAAAGTTTTAAAAGTGATGGTGAAAGAAAATCCAACTTCTAAATCGCATGATCCAAACGAGTTGCATAAAAAAAAAAAAAAAAAAACGACAGCTATGCAAGGACGTCTCCAAAATTTTAAATAAACGTCTTTTACAGTTTTGCTAAACTGCTCCACTCAAATAGGCAAGTGTCCAATTACAGCTCAGCAACTCTGTTCATGGCACCGCTGTCAAGCTCTGGATTCCACTTCAGGATTTTTTAAGACCAATTATTTCGGAAATTATCATGAATTTCACGAATGGAATCGGGCAAAGAGATCTCCAGCGACTCAGTTCTCCACTTTGACATTTGGCAGCCGTCCTCTAACCGGACATTTCTGCATTTCTTATTCTATCCAACGTATTTCCTCAAATCTTTCATTCCTCTTAATTTTTTTAATTAATTTCTTAACAGACCAATATCCTCCTGCATTCTTCCTCTACAGCTGCAGGGTTGTTTTATTTCCGTCTGTTCTGTTACATTAAACACAAAGCTCTGACACTCTCTCACGTGCCGATATCTTCGGATGCTCCGCAACACGTCCTCATACCAGCGACAGGACTTGTGACACGGTGTCACAGCTTCCTTTGCATCTGTTGTGAGAAGCCGTTGCTCCCGAAGCGATACCATTTCTCAAGTCGTGCCACGGGGCTCTGAGCTGATTATCTTCTCGCATTTTCCACCCGCTGAGAGTTGCGGTTCCAAGTTGAGAGATATCTCCATAAATACAGTTGTTATTTTTCAGCACAGTCTGTCATTTACAAATTTAGCAGGTTGTTAAAATCCCTGCGTCTAGTGAGCTGACGCGGCCTGCTGCTGTGAATGCAGAGAGCCGCCTGCGACAAAGAAGAGGGTGTGATTGCCGAATAGTTATCAAGCATCTGCTGCATGAGATGTGTGTGTGTGTGTGTGTGAGGGGTGAAATCTGTTGAAAAGTGTTTGTGTGTGTGTTTATTCTTGTCTGAAGAGTGTGTTTTAAGTGTGTTATCATCACTTCAACTGGACCAAGCCGCAAACACACCAGTGTTTACTGTGCAGGTAGATAGATGGGGTAAACAGGGGGAAAAGGAAAGATCGTTTTCATATGTAAATATTAGAATTTTTTCTTTTCTTTGTTTTTGTGATGTTTTAGCGCCTCCATCTATTTTCAGGATCATGAATCTTAAGTTTGAGATCATTCTTCTCTTCAGACAGAGCTTTGCAGGCTGGTCCTCCTCATGTTTATATCTATTGAATGTTGTGGCCGTTCTCTGTCTTATTAGGGTTTCTAATATCAACACAGCCTGCGTTAAAAGAAGAACTCAAACTCACTCTGCCTCCTGGTTAATGCTGCCGAACCTGCATCAGAATTGTCGTACATTTTTTTTTAAGATGATCTGATGCATCTCAGAAATATCTAAAGAGCGTGGACCTGCAGCTACCAGGTCAGAACAACTCCCCCCCCCACCCCCCCTTGCAGAATACAATCATAGGCTGTCAGAGATATCAGCTCGAGCCGGCTCAACTTTTCCCCCCAAGTTCGTTCGCAGCAATAGAAGGCGCCTGCACTCTCTCTCTCTCTCTCTCTCCCTCTCTATTTGACAGGTGAGAATTATACTGTGTCCTTGTCATCTGCAGAGAGCGAGGGAGAACGAGAGAGAGAGAGAGAGAGAGAGAGAGAGAGAGAGAGAGAGAGAGAGACAGCAAGAGAGAGAGAGAGAGAGAGACAATATTCTCCTAACAGAGCTATTTCAGACTCTGGCAAGCGTGCCTCCATCTTTTCACTATCATGCATCTCCATCTGGTGAAATCTGTAATGCTGTTCAGAACTATTATGTCAACAGACTGCTACTGACGGGTTGATTGATATTGACGGGAGGGAAAATAATGCAATGAATGGATTTCAGCTTCGTTTGCTGCATTTCAGAGCAACAGATGATGGAATTATTGTCATTTTTCCTGTGTTTTGCAAACAGTGGTTTAAGAATTAATAAAAAAAGAAGAAATGGGAGGGACACACGGGCAGATACGCACACACATAGGGGAGTATGGATTAGATGATTTGTCCTTATTTGTTTATTGCTTCCTGATCATACCTGGTGCGGCAGAAGAAGAGCGCGGGAACTCGCACATCTCGCAGTAGGGCAGCAGGCTGCTGTTGGAGTAGGTGCAGGACCCACAGGCCCAGGTCCCAGTCGAAGGCCCGGGCTCCGAGAGCATCCGCGGGGCCATGAAGGAGCTCGGGGAGCGTGGGCTCCCGGCGCCGATCCCCCCAGCCGCCGACCTCCTCTTCCCCTCAAATCGAGACCTGGGGCTCGGGCTGGGATGCTGGGTGCGCAGCCTCTTCAGCTGTGGGGAGAAGTCCTGGTCAGGTGTGGCGGCAGCTTGGGACTTTTCTCTCCTCTTCTCCGAGCTCGTGCTACTGCCAGCCGGTGCGTCAGTCGTCTCTGCAGAGATGGAGGGAGATGTTTCCTCACCTCCTGTTCTCTTCCTCTTCCTCTCCGTGCTCGGGGAGAAGAAGGCACGTATGTCATGCTGCTTGTCTCTTTCAAACTGCAGAGAAAAAAAGATGCAAGTTCAAGTTTGACTCTCCACAGCACAAAGTTAAGATAAAGCAACCTTGTGATGAATTCCTTTTTATGATCATAGTCACAGAGCAATTTTACCCTCTGTTTGTTCCGGAGTTCATGTCGAGTGACTCACTGTGGCTTTGCACATTTCAATAGATGAACTAGGTGAATATTCAGATTCAGTTAGTTACAGGTTCAGACTCAATTTATTGTGCGACTTACTTCACGTTGTACAATTTAGTTTAAAGGGGGAGATTCCTCGATTATCATCTCTCAAACAGATTTACAGCACTGGGAGAAAACCTGACTTTTAGGTTCTGTAGGTTCCACAGACACTGAATCTGGAGCAGGGAGAGAAACACAACTCACACAGAAGAAGAAGAATGTCATACTGTGTGTTTCAATTTGGTGAAGACATGGGAAGAGACAAGGAGGACGAGAACAACTTACTGGGGACATTGTGCCAATGGGACGTTATTTATTTACCTGCATTTATCGTATTGGGGATTTGTTTCGATATTTTTTACTGGACATGACTCTTAAAAGACACAAGAGTCCTAAAGAGGCCTAAAGACACAATGCTAGCGCCTGCTCTCATACCAGTAAAGTTCCTCACATCGTTACCCCCCCTTGACTTCAGCACTCATATAAGAACTTGTCATTTCTTCTTACAGTGATGACATCCATGTTGTGAGTGACTGACGGCCTTCTGCAGGACAAATTAGGTCTTGATTGATGTGGTTGTTTCTGTAAAAAAACTCTTTTCTTTCCTGATTAGTCATCGAGAAAAATACCCACTTACCTTGATTGCCACGAATACTCAACTCCAAGTCCAAATATAATCCTAGATTTCAAATTGGTCATGATTTTTGAAGTATGCTCAGTATATACATTTATTCACCCTCTAGCTCCTTCAGCTTAAAGGTATGGAGGTTCTACTGGAAAAGTATTATTCACAAATGTCTGTGGAAAGATGTGATACTGTATCTCTATGTGTGTGTACTGCGATTTGTGAATGTGTACATGAATATGACTTTTACATGTTTAAATGTCTCCAGATATATAAAGATAAAATGGAAACATATTAGTATAGTGAAAACTTTCAGTATTTAGCATTAAGAGGTGAAAAAGCACCAATGAGAAAGTCTCATTATGTTTCAACCTGTTTCTGTAACATCAAATAACTAATTAAACCCAAAGTGAACAAACATTAGTTTTACAACAATGACCTACAATGGCTTTTGGTCCATGTCCTGGAGGAGAAGTAGGGGTAGTTAACCTGTACTGTTCCCAGCCACCAGGGGGCGATCAAGAAACTTTAAGCTGTTTTTAAGTAATCCTTCCGACAGTCAGATGAAGAGAAAGACAACAGAACTGAAAACATACAATAGTTTGTGGTGACGTGTTCCCGCTGACTCACATGAGAGAAGAACAGCTCGTCTTTCCCGTCCCCCGAGTTTCCCTCCACCGGCGGCAGGACCATCTCACTCGGCGTCCACGCGTCGGCGAAGTTGAGGAACTCCCACTTGTCCTTGTCCCCCTCGTCGGCCTTCAGGTACTCCTTCCTCCCGTTCAGCGTGCTGCCCGTCACCGTTTCCTGAGGGACGTGGGTCAATTCAGATTTTTGTTTTTCAAAGTCGGTTCTATAATGAGCTGTATCACGTTTGTGTGGAATAATTCAGTTTTAATTACAAATCACAACACCTATGATTATTAATTAAAATCCCTGAAGCCTGTTCTGATATGCAAATCAATTTCACACACGTGTCAAACTGTATTCATGTATGTATACTTTATAAACAGCTAAGTACAGGAGACGTGTGTGAAGCTGTGTCAATACAGGAGCAATACAAGTGAGATCATGTCCAATATCACTGATTCCTTATCAAACAGTTAACTGGTGAAATACAGATCAGAGGTTGGTGCTGCCACACAGTTCATCTCATGTCACCTTCTTGTTGAGCATGGACCACATGACCGTGTCGAAGGTGCCCTTGGCGATGAGGTAGTGCACGTTGACCGAGGCCGTCTGCCCGATGCGGTGGGCTCGATCCTCCGCCTGCTTGATGTGACCGGGGTTCCAGTAGAGCTCGGCGAACACCACGTGGCTGGCTGCGGTGAGAGTCAAACCCTGGAGAGCAGAGACACACACACACACACAGACACACACACACACAGAGACAGACACACACACACACACACAGACTCAATACTCAAATCAGACCAAAAATACATAATTTAACCACCGCAATGGAATTTAATTTGATTAAAAATCCAGTTAGAGAAGAGAATATTAGATGCTAATTGCTTCGAGTGCTGATATCCTTTGGCTGGATTGCATAGAATATTCAGTCACTCAGAATAATGGCTGTCAGCGAGTTTATTAAGTTTATTATTAAGAGTAAATAAAACAATTTCAGCATTTATTTCAACTTGATTGTGATTCATTAAAACCAATGACAGTCGTCATCATTGCTAATACGCAGCAAATGACTCTATTCGAATATTTATAGTTGCATTACAGAACAACTGTATTTATGAGTTTCTCTTATAATGGCCGAGCAGCTCTGACAGTCTGTAGGAAACTGTTGTGTTCGAGGGTTTCAGTTAATTACAAATTAATTAAGCACCAAATTTACATTTAAATTTTGTTTAATACTTTTGAATCTTGGTGTTTATGAAATACAGTAACTTTCAATGACAAACTCCAGGATTCTAAGACTGGGTGACTTCAGAGTGCTGTGAATTTGCAGGATATATATTATCAGTGGTTACAACAGAAAGGGGATAATGATCATTGGAAGACATTAAAATGGAATGATAAACACTGAGGTGATCAACAAGCAACAACACATGTAGATGTATAAGTGTGTGTGTGTGTGTGTAGTGAGTACCTGGCCGGCAGCCTGGATGCTGAGGACGGCCACCCGGGTTTGAGGGTCGCTCTGAAACTTGTGCACGAGCTGGATTCGTTCTGAGGACGGGACACTGCCGTCGATACGGATGTAACCGGCCTGACGGAGCAGAGACAACAGATGGAGAACTCAATTCACGACGGATGACAGTGGTGAAGTGAAACCAGGAAGTGATGCCTGCCGATGGAGCGCCTGCAGCATGGTGGACTGTAGATGAGGTGTTGAATTTTAGAGGCTTACAGCTTTGCGCCTCTTTTCAAAAGAAAGCAGGTAAAGCTTTGATAATTGCATGATGAACACAATGAATTTGGATATTACAATTTGAATGGGCTCTTCCTTTTATCATGTCCCATCCCTTCACACATTATCACGAAAATCGGGTGAATAGTTTTTGGATAATTCTGCTAACAAAAAAACAAAGAGACAAAAAAATACAGATGGATAACACCAAACCAAGTTGTTACGGATTCAACTTTACTCTTGCAAAATAAAGAACATAATTCAAAATGTTCAAAGCCGGACCCACAAGGTCTTTTGGGCCAAATAGAGAGGTTACATTATTTTGTTCCAGCTGTACTGGCCTGGCCGTAATCGGGGGGGAAGCTCTCTCCTTTATGCTCATGCATCTCAGGAAGGATCATGCAAACAATGGGAGTAGATAATGTAACTGAGGTGGTTTGAACTTCCCATTTAAACGTTCCCCCATTTAGCGAGGGATGGTATTGTCCCCATTTAAAAAGCTGGTGCTGGAACACTAAAGGAGCTTCTCTATGCTATCCCTCTTTCCACTCTGTAGATGTTTCAATGACACCAGATGTGAATGAAAGCAATGAATACAAAACTCTGAAACGGTAGCGTTCGTGAAAACAGCTCCTTTGAGTGGAAACGCGGCAGTAACACAATATTTTGTGACATTATGTGAGTCCAGACAAAGACAGCAGTGGTTTGCATGATCATTAGCCCTGCACTGGAAGTTGACATTCACTGTGCTGCTAATGCATGGGCCGCACTCTTTTTGATCTGGGCTCGCTGCTCCTGCAGAGATGCTTGGTGGCCGGCGCGGGGGGGGGGGGGGGGGCGGGGGGGTTGTTTGTGTGCGGCGCAGCTCCCACGTGTGAATGTAACTGTAACTGCATGAATATGAAGGAGAGCCGTGCTGCGCGAGACCACAGAGGACTGGCTGACATTTCCGGCAAAAATAAAATGTCAAATATATAAGCAGAACTCATCGTGATAATAATAATCAACTTTATTTAGGTAGCACTTTCTTTTCCAAACAATTGCAAAGTGCTACACAGGACGAAATAATAAAAGCAAACGCCAAGTTCTCATTAGTGAAAAGCTAAATAACTATATAGAATCAATAGTTGTTTGTCTTGTATTTAGTGCTCTTTATTGGCTGGTTTAAAAACTTCCCTCAACAACCTTCCAACCAGCTCGACACCTGGTGAGAAATGCGATCGGAGCGGCACGTTCACTCTGACAAACCTCTCCTCACGGCGCGCTGCCTGTCGCTGCTGTTTTTAGCTCGTCTCTGTTAATTGACGAGTGCGAATGCAACTAGAGAACGAACGTGTCACGGGGGGATGTGCGATCGCACGTCGTACCACTGCACCGCCTTCAGTCAACACCTCCTCGACCCCTGTGCCACACACGTACGCAGCCACACACTCGAACTCTCACAGGTTGCCAGCGAAGACTTCTGCTTGGGATGACTTGTGAAATGCAGCTTTGCAGATGAGCGTGGAAGTTAAGTTTACTTTCATCTCAGGGAGGAGGAACAGATGAAGAGTAGAACGAAGAAGAAGAAAGAAACGTGACACTCTCAGATGATGATTAAGAGAATAACTTTAAAAATGTTAATTTGTAATTATCTAAATATTGCACCTGACATCAGTGCATAAGTGGAAGAGGTAAATAATTCAAGACTTTTAACATCTGCTGTGTTTTCCCCTGCTGCAGCCCAAGCCTAACGCAGATTCAGCACTTTGTCTAGGTTAATCATAGATGGCAGGGATTTGACTTATAAACACAGCAGGAGTATGGATGAGGTAATAAAAATCAAGTATGGGCCCAATTACCTCTGGTTGTCCAGGAAGCAGGAGTGAAATGTGAACACATTCTGCACATTTAGTACTTCCAGGTTACCCTTAATGGCCAATTCAGGTCTGTGCAGCTGGAAACAACTTGAATCTCTTAAATGGAAATGACAGAAATGAACATTTGTGCCAGAATGAAATATCAAGCAGGTTAAACCAGTGCTCCCTCTTGTTGCTAAGTGATTACTGCAAGACCAACATGAATTCTCAGACTGTTTTTCACCAAGTCTTGGAGGTTGAAGGTGAGAAGAAACTTTTAAGAGCAGTTTGTTGTATAGGGTGAAGTGCACAGGAACAGGGAGCTGCTTTCTTTCTGACTCTGCTGATAAAAACTCATTTTTGCATTTTACTTTTTCCTGCTTTAAATCAATGTACATGTACATAAAATAAAACCAATTCAAAGCAATCGGCTATTTCATTAATCATCAAATCTCTTTAGTGAATCTACTGTCAACTCTAGATTTGTAGATTTAGAATTAGGGCTTTACAAATGTTGGAATTTAAGATATTTTAGCTTCATTCCTGGATAGAGGGAGCAAGAGGAGATGCATCGTCCTTCTTTATTTAAAGTCCATGGCCTCACTACGTGCATTGTTATCCTTATTGTTCTATAATCTTGAGTCGTCTCTGTATTTCTGGCCACTGCAATAACTGTATATTCTTTTTGGGGGGGTACTAGTTGTCCTGGGGCCGTTCAGATTCTGTGGTCGTTCTTTTGCTGTGAGAACCCCATCGACCTCTGCAGGCATATGGAACTTTAAATGAGTGTTAATTTAGTTCCAGGAATTCATCAGGATGGATGCGTGTGATGGGTCGTGAGGGTCCAGCAGTGAAACGGGGCTAATTATGTGCATTGTCCACATATTGGTAATTTAGATAAATCCATCGTCCCTGAGACACTCACACATAGAAAGGTCCATGTAAATCCATATGTCTACCCACAGATCTATGAAGAGATAAGCGTGTCCCTGTAATCAGAGGACTATTGTGTTCAGAGCTTCTCTGGCAAAGGGGAGGAAACTTCATGAAGACGTAGAATCCTGTATCTGCCTGTTAATCAGAATCGTAGGGATGAGGTGGTGAGAGATGGTTTCAACTGGGATCCACAAAGTTTGGCGGGTGGGGAGAACAGTGAATCATTTTTTCTCTTAAAGTGGGTTTTTAAGAGGATCCATAACGTGTGGCGGCCCGGGGTTACCTTGGCCTCGATGACGGCCTCGGTGCAGGCCTGCAGCATGGTGAGGTGGTGGGCGAACACCAGGAACTTCAGCTCCTCGGCCTCCAGCATCATCTTAATGTAGTCCTTCACAGCTCCCGCCTGGCCACACAAAAACAGGCACATACAGAAATAGACACAGATGAAAGGGAGCCACTGAATCCATCACTTTACTGGTCGGCCGCACACAGAGGAATCAGCTAGATCAGTGGAGAAGTCAATTAATCACCACGGCATCCTTTCTGTGTGATCGATTCCCTATTGAATGCCGGGGATCCAGACTTTAAAAGGATAGAGCAAACAGAGCGACTGGGGCGCGTTTGTCAGCTCACAGATAGAGAGAGCAAATCAATAAGTCACAACTTGGAGATATGATTGGTGTGTGGGCTCCTTTTCTTTGGGAAGTGGTCGTTGAAGCCACATACAAGAAATGTTCCTTTTGGATCCAACGATTTAATGAATCCCAGAATCTATCATTTAAGAAAAGATAAAGCCCCTTTTTTCTAATTTAACTAAAACAAACATCCTACTTCTCAGGCACTGCACTCCAGCCTTTGTTTTTATTGATGCCAGTCATTTGTTCTACCTGTTAGTCTTGTTTTATTTATGGAGTCAAGTGGTAACAATGCTTGTTAAACATCACAGCCCAGATTTAACAGCACCGCGCTGGTTTCTGCCGAAGCGTCCGACCTCGATTGACAGCGCGAGGCTAACAATCCCGAAAAGCACGGAAGCTGCAGAAGTGCGAGTGAGTTAACTGTACCCTGCAGGTATCCGTATCTATCAATTCACCGTGCACTGCTGCCCGGCGATCACACTGTGATGGCTGTGGCCGCTGCCGCTACCGGCTGCAAAGCTGGAGAGGATGTGCTGTATGAGCGTGTCATTGAGCAGCCGGGCTCGGCTCATTGCAGAGCCCCAGGCCACAAAGCTCCCAAGAATAGCACCAACTAGTGAGAAATACCGAGGTCTGATTTGACTTGAGCAGAGCCCTTACTAGACGGTTTTGGAGACAGGCCTTTCTCCACGGTGTGAATCCCACACTTATAATCTCCACACCTCCAGCAACCTGACAACCTCTGCAGCCATCACACCTGCTCTGGTGGGAGAACCTCTGCTTTGCCTTGCTGATAATTAGCCAATGCGCCTGATAATGAATCTCTCCGCCAGGCCTGCCGACCCCGTTCTGATCTGGGGGGTCCTCATTACTGACGGCCTGGCTTCACCGGCTTCCTTCCGCTGAGTTTAATTAGTGCACCAACTTCTCGGCTGTCTGAAGCGGCCCGTTGGCCTGCTTTAAAGTCCAGCATCAGAGCTGTCCTCTCTGGGTAATTGGGAGCAGATGCTTGGCGGGTAAAGCAATAAAAATACCCCAAAGGCGTTTGGCAGCTCCGTCACAAGGCAGACTGGCAGGCGTGCAGGGGCCGTGACGCTCGTCAGAGTGACATAGATGTGTGAATCTATCACACCAGTCCACCCTTCCACATGATCCAAGAGAAGAAAAGAGAACCTATGTTTTCCCTCTGAAGTAAAGACAGTGTGTCTGAGTCTAAAAACCGATAGGAGAGGAAATGAGGCTGGGCCGGCGGTATCGGCTTTGAGGTGGGCGAGTGGGTGGGGGGGGCTTTGTAATGAAAGGAGGTCCGGTGTTAGGCTAAACTGAGCAGAAATCCAATCAGCAAACAACGGCAGGCACAAAAAAAGATCCAAGCTTGGAGGCAGGCTGAGCAGGTAGCGCGTCGATGATTGGATTCGCTGGTTATCTCCGGTCTTCGTTAACCTGGGGGCCACGCTCCTCATGGCTGAGGGCGTCGGGCTAATTGAGAGGAACGCCAGCCCTGGAACGGGGAAGATGATCGGAGAGGGATAGGATGGTTGGAGGAGATGTTGACTCAACCACAGGAACTCCCTCTCAGCATCAGGATAAGAGAAGCGGGGACCTGATCAGTGGTGGGAAACTTAAAACACTTGTTATAACCTCGGCACCAGTTGCTCTGATCCCAACCTTCCTCATTCTCTATGCATCCGGCCACGCCCCCCCCCCCCCCCCAAAATTGCTTATTTCTCTCCAAGCTGAGAGCTGACGGAGTTTCCATAGCAACAACATCACAGAGTTGCGGTGTGTAACTTGGAGATGAGGTGTAATCACGCTGAGCTGGACACAACTGAATAACACCTCTGTTATAACTCCCTACTTTGTCTAAGTGCTTCCACTGGCCGCCATTAGGCCCTGTTACCATGGCGATGCTTCCCAGTGAAATCTCCCCGAGGGGTCGGACCAGAGCTCTGATCGTGATGCTGCACCATCCAGTCACCAGTTCCTCAACTGGGAAAGCATAGGCTCCATATTTAAAGCTTTATTCATTAGGGTTGTGTTTGTGTTTGTTGCTTTGTGTTAAAGAGGTTACAAATATTTGGAATCTTAACACAGGGAACCCAATAATGGCGCGAATCATGTAATGGGGCCTGTCTTCTCCCAGTTTGGCAATGGGAAATGTCTGACCATGAACGGGGTCAGACATTTCCTGGAGTTCATGATTTAAAACTGCAGAATTATTAATCTTTGCCCAGATTGCCAGAGTTCTCAGACATCTTCACCAAACCAGTACAAAACATTACGAAGAGGGACCACCCTTTGACAAATGGTTTGAGTGGGGGAGCGTTTGTAGTTGTGACAAATAGACAAAGGTTACTGGCAAATAAAAGAAGCCGCCCTGATGAACTGTCAGTGTGACAAATTGGAGACAGTAACACAAACAGAATTTGGCATAAAAAACGTCTGAAGATATAAATCAGATTTGTCAACCCCAGACTGCTGAAGCCGCATATTGTAATAATAATAACTTAGGTTTATATAGAGCCTTTCAAGGTACCCAAGGCCACTAGACAGAGGGAGGAAAAGGAAAATAACTTCAGATAAACTTTATTAATGGGTTTTATCCCCCTATCACGGCCATTAGAAACTCAATCAGAGGAGCGGGTTTAAACAGGAGGAATGAAGGTTGCCTGTTTAGCCCATTAAGCATAGAGTTTCTAGAGACACTTGGCTGCAGACACAAAAGAAAATCACTTTCCCTCTTTAAACAGGTCAAAAATCCATCTATCTTGTCCATCTTATACTTGCACCTGTTTACTTCCTGTCTGCATGAATCCGATTTACTTTACTTTCAATATGATCCACACTTTAACCCCCTGGTCAAGGCTTGAGATCCAACCCGCTCCCTGAATGATGCAAAATCCTGCGTTTGCTGAGCTGCTGAAAGGTTCAACTCTATTCCTGCCTCGTAGATAATAAAGCTGATAGTAGCTAATGTTAGATTTTGACTGTAGCTCGACGTCTATAAAGGTTTGAGTGCATTAGGTACAAATGCCCTGAGATGAACTCTCAGCATCAAACCATCAAACTGCAATGGAGCTTAAAGGAGAGGGTTGATGGGTTACTCAGCACCAAACCCACAGGTTCCTAATGAAGATCTTTAATAAATGGGTCAGAAATATCTGTGACATTGTTGGAAAAATTGGAAAACATCTCACTTACAGATGGACACTAGTTTTAAACAAACATCACTCAAACAGGAGTAAATACAGCTTTTTTTAGAGACTATTTTCAGGTTGGAATTGACAAAAACTTGCTAGAGTGAGTATCTACAGCAGCAGGACAGCGTATTTAGGATTCATTTCAAACAAGTGTGTTCATGCTAATGAGGGAACACGTCAGGCAGTGTAACAGTGTGGCGGCCGGATGTGTTTTTAATTCCAAATGTTTTAATTATCAAGTTTGGGGACAAACAAATATCTCTATCACACATGAATAAAATACATAGAAAATATTTGGGATACACCAACACAACACTTGAAAGTAGGATTCAGAAAGATAAAGATGAACTTCAGCCTTGAAGATACACTGAAGGGTGTAATGACAAGATACTCTGAGACCACCTGCTTTCCCATTACCTTGGCTATAGCTGTTTGTTTGTACATCTGTGTGACCAGCCCCATGACCTCGGTGAAGGGGTTGTCTGTGGCGGAGACCCCCGACCCCATTCCCTTCATCAGTCTCTCCCACTTGGCGAAGCTGGCTGAGGCCTCCTGGAAACAAGGAGAGCACATAGAGCGGTGAGGCTGCTTCCTTTCTTCCATCATCCACCCTTCACCCTCTCTCTCTCTTGTTCGCTACTGTTTTTGAGGTATAAAGGGCAGAACAATTAATGGTGCTGCCGGGTGTCCTACTTTCCCTGGAAGAGGGGGAAAAAATGAGAGAGAGAGAGCGAGTGGGGGGAGAATTCCCAAGGATGCCACCCCCTCTGACTGGGCTGCTGTGTTAGGTGGGTCATGAGCATCTCCCAATTATAGCCTTCTTGTGACAAGCTGGGGTCGAAGATGGAGAAGCGAGCGGGCCGGTACGATAAATCAAAAAGGGCTCGCGTGCTCTCAAGGTGATTGGCGAGGAGTATTTAAGGCGGAGTGTCGAGCGGAGAGGATCGCAGTGGGAGCGGCTGCCGGCGAAGGGAAGCATATGCTGCGTCCACATGTAGGTTAGGCCTGTTTATCATAAAAAACAGGCCTCACACAGAAGTTAGTTCATTAACAGCAGGCTTCAGCACATTGTGCGTCATGTGGAAATCTGACAAGAGAAGCAACATGACGTGTGTTTGATTCAATTTTCCTGCAATAACTAATAATTTCAGGTGCTTTGGAAGACAACGAACCCCCGCGTCTTCCTTATTAAATTGTCTAACCGTGAACCACTTTGTCATTAAGGGGTTATTTTTGCAAGAGCACTGCATGGAATCTGTCTAAATCCAGGCTGCAAGATGACACACACAAAAAAAGAAAAAACGTGTAAAAGTTCCACAGGAGCGAGCGCCGTCTTAAAGCGCCGCAAATCAAACGACTGAAAAGAAACTGTGAACCATATGGTGAAGTGAAGGAAGAGACAGCGGCGTGTGAGGGAGCACATACAGTACATGCACATCGTGGTGGGTGCGTGTGAAGGAGGTCGGAGGGGAGGAAATAAAACATGTGAGGTAAGGAGAGAAGTCTTATTAATCCAAGCGCACACGCATGTAGCCGAGGCGGGTTTCACTACACCGCATCTTTCCCTGTGTTCTACACTGCACCCATGAAAGGACTGTGGTGAGATGTGGAAGCACTGCACCATTTATTGCGATAATTAGCATTTCAGTGGATTCAAACCTCGTCAAAGTCAAGGACGCTGGAATGAATAAATATTATCATATCGAAGGAGCATAAAAGCTGCTTTTCCTTTATGCCTTCCCTCAGATGTTTCACTGAGCAGCACCTCCACTAACGCAGCTCCGACTGTCTCGTCGAGTTTCTTTTAATCATAATTAAAAAGTTTACATCCGAGGATTTCTTCATAATGTGCCGGGGAAAAAGAGACTAATAATGAGAAAAATAACACGAGTGGCTAAACACTCCAGCCTCGATGATATTCACTAGAGTAACGCTGACAAAAGGCCAGGGCTGAGGAAGTAAAGGGCAGGAGGGACATAAAAAGTGTCTGGCTGCGGATGATAAAAGCCATCATTAGGGAGTAAAATGAGATGGGAGGAATGAACTGGTGAGGGGTGCTGGTACGTGGGAGATACCGTCAGGAAAATAAGGTCCACTCTGTATTTTATGTCGTCTATTGTTCCTATTTCCCTGGTTGCAGATTTGGGCGAGTGACCACTTCACAGCGTCTTTTCTCCTCTCTTCAAACCACTTCCATTGTCGCTGTGACGCCGTGAAACAAAAACATGCATGCATGCAAAACGTAACCTGCAAAGCAGAACAGCTACTGTGGTGTTTTTTTTTTTGTTTTCAACAGAAGACAAATGATCTGTTAGCTCACTCCTCGGTGGAGATCACGACCAGACGCAGCTGTTTCAGCCGGCTCCAGATAAGAGAGCAAAGCGAGAGCTACATGACACGACATGAACTTTTCCCAGAGTTCCACACGTACGTTCTTTGGCCTAATTGGCGCCGCAATGTAGAAACACTGACCATATTTAGCCCCCAATTAAAGAGTCACTTAACATTTAGGGAGACTTGGGTAAACTCCTGCATCATCACTTTCCTGAGTAACTTCCTCGTTATGGTGTCATTCCTGGGACGGAGGCTCGGTGCATTATTACTGCTGAAAGAGCTCCTCCAGTGTTTTTCCACTCCTGCTGATATGATACAAAATATAATAAAGGCTTTTTTTGGTGGATGCTTCGATGTATTCTCGCACACAGCGGGGAATCTAACCCTTCGTAGCCTCGACACCAGTGAGCCGATGCGGAGAGCGACAAGCGCGAAGGCCAGGTCAGAGCCGCATTAGCATTCACGTGTAAATTCCCACGCATCCAGCTCGGCGTGGGAGGCAGAAACCGCAACCATAACTTTGGGTGAGGCTAAAAGTGAAGCGAACACCTACACACGAAACATGACATTCCAGCATCTACAAATAGATCCAGGAATAGATGTTGGAAGGAGAACACAGGGAGAGGGATCTCGCTGCATCTTACTTTGGGCTAATGGGGAGTTATTTCATCTTGACGCTGCAATAGACAGTTTTCTACACTGGACACAGTGAATGGATGAGTAAACAGGAAATATCATGTTCTTATCAAGCAGAAGGACCAGCCTGCGATAACAAAAGACAAAGATGATTAATTGTTACTAAATATAATTGTAAATTGTTTATGCTAGTAAATGTCCGAAATCATTCAGGAACATTTTATTGCTATTTTTCTACATCTCGGATTCACTGTGTCCATATGAGAATGTTCTGTTCTTGTGGGTAAGTTTGATAAGAAACAATGTTACCGGAGGGAGGGAGGATTTAACCGGGTGGAGATTCAGGTAGAAACATAACAGATTTAAACAGTATCAGTCATGGAAACAAGTGGAAAATGTTAATACAGTCGTGGAAATGGAAAGCAGGATATTACACAGTGATATTACTTTGTCAGTTATCATAATGAATCAGTTATGTTTCCCCTCAGAGACATATGTAATATTGAAGAAAGAGTATTGTCTACAACTACTGAAATGTAAAAGTTACCATGGAGAAACTTGCTAATAGATTTAAAATATAAATCAAAAATGCTCTAAGTACTCTGCAGTAATATTTTATTATATTTCTATTCCAATAAAAATTCAGTGAGAGACATTGTACTTTTTAATTCCAGTACAGTTATTTGATATTTACTTTTCAGATTCAAAATTAATAATACCAAATAGTCTTAACAAATATAATAATTATAGTGTGATTAATCAATTTATAGAGGAACTATAGATTAAATCATTTTTAAACTCAGATTGAAAGATGAAGATTCATTTAAAATCAAAACAAGAGTTTTTTCCCTCTCAGAAAAAGAGCTTGATTTTTTGTGGTTTTGATTGATGCTAGAATAAGAACCATTAATTGAAATGAAAATTAGCTGAGGCAAACAACAACAAATGAGCAAATATCGGTGTGATTTGTGGGGGAAAGTTCAGTGAATCACTCCCCGTGTGCTGAGAACCCACAGACTTACATTTTGGAAACCAGCATGACACTGGGACTTCATAATTAATCAGGATGTCACAGTAGATTGGTCATTTTTGGAAGTTATCCTTGTGGTCATTTATGAATATTTTGAAGAATAAATTAAAGGGTAAAACAAACAAAATGTCTATGCAGATAACCCCCCCCCCCATCAGAAAGGTACCTTAGCAGCCTCCTTGGGCAGGTCGAAGGGGATTCGCTGTCGGATTTTGGGGGGCAGCTGAGTGAGCACCTCCGCCTTGAGCCGACGGATCATGATCTGACTCAGCCGCTGGTGCAGCTCCTCCAGGTTGGACGCACCGCGGCAGTCCCACTGCCTGTGAGACCCAAAGTACCTGGGAGACATGGAACAGGAGCTGAAGCCGGCTTTTTTATTTTGTATTTTTTCAGAGACACGTTTCTCACCGAGTCAAACTTCCTCAGAAAACATACTTATTTACAGCGCTGGCCTGAAGGAATAGTTAAACACATATAAACATTCCCACCTGGGAGCTGCCCAGTAGCACAACAGCCTTCCACTGTTTATCGCTGAGCAGCTCTGCTGGAGCAGTCCGGGGATCAGCTTTTTGCTTAAGGGCAATTTGAAGAATGGAAACTATTTTGTCTAATGGCCACAGCAGCAGGTTCATCCCGAAACTCACCAGCAACTTTCACAATTTATCCGCCAAATGGATTTTTAGAATAGTACTGGCCCTCAATACAAAGGCTGGTTATCTGCCATATTGGCTGGAAGTGTGGACAAAGTTAACAAGGCACTGCCAGAATTCACTGTTTCACACTTCGATTTTCAAACTTGAAGTTGCTGAAGGAAGAGAGAACCGACTCACTTCTACGAAAACAACATTTATGCCTGGTTGTGAGAATTTGAACCAGGAAATGTGCAGCTGACTCCTGGACATCACTATTAGGAAGGGAAGGCAATAGGAACACGTTATGGAACCGCCTTGAGATTCCTCTTTGTGTGTGTGTGCGTATTTGTGTGTGTGTGTGTGTGTGTGGCTCAGAACGGTATTCCCCTGCCACACTAAGTGCCACTATATACAAACTGTTATCATTACTGGCATCGGGCCCATCCCTAACAGAGCCGCTGACTTTGATGGACACCCAAAACAATGCATTTGATGTGTTTGTTCACACATGTAACTGATCGTTGCTGGGAACCAGCAGCCAACTGGCATTTAAAGCTTGGCTTCAGTTGCCGTCTGGCTCCAACAACAAACCTGCTCTGCAGCTCCGCCACTCCAGACTCAGGTAGAGGCCATCTTACCCCGATGCTCACTTTAACAAAAAGACTGAGAATCAAATGGTCAATGAAACTTGGCTAATTTCACTAAGAAAAGACCGAAATGAGGTATTACACTTGGAGAAAATGAGTTTTAAAATATATATTTAAGTAAATTAAGGGGATTGATAGCACTTTGATGTCAGTTCCACATGAAGCTGAAGACATGAGATGGCTATCTGAGCTTAGCATAAAGACAGAATGAAGGGGAAAGTAATATCTTATCTTGTTGAATTTGTGCTAGTGTTAAAAATAAGATGTGGTTTTTTAAGGGGTTATGTTATGAATTAATGAGATTTGTGTTTTATTTCCTAAAATTCTTATTTTCTGACAGAAAAATATAAATTAAATCATTTTGTGGATTATACAATAAACTAAATTTGAATACAGTCAATGAAACATAGACTATTGGAAGATATGAGGTTATATAAGTTTGTGTGAGGTGTGTGTTATTCTGTGGGTCAGTTCTGAAAGTTCACCTGTAACGGGCGTTGCAGAATTTCTTGGCGAAGTCGGTCCATGTCCCAAAGCTCTTCGGGTAGAGGGCCTCGATCTGCATGAACAGCTGTGGAAATACAAACACACAGAAAATAGATCTGAGCCGCCCTGATTGCAGTACAAGGAAATTAACCTTTAAAATAATTCGTTTTTCTATCATATACATTTGAAAAACATCTCCTTGACAAACTGGGAAGACTTAGCAGTAAATCACAGAGACTGTTTTCACCTCCCAACTTTTCAACTTCTGGCTTGTGAAAGGTGAGAGCACACCATCGCTCAAAACCTTTTTTGGGCTTGAAACACAGACCTTACCAGCGCTCACGATTAGTCTGCTGTCACCGAGGAAATCTTGTGTGCAATCTATTCAAGGTCCTGTCGCCCTTCGCCTAGTTTACCAGTCCTGGGTAGTAGGACAGGGTGGTAATTTGTGTCAGTGCCAATTAACCAGGTCAAACCGTAGTGCGGCAGATACGGATCTGAGAGGGAAATGGAATTGGATCAAATATCAACGCTCAGCTGACACGGAAAAAACTGTGCGTCATCACAAGATCATTTTTCGGGACTTAATTTAGAAATACTGATAAATTATGAGCTGCCGGTTTCTGTCGTCAGAGGACAGATGTGTCTTCTCTCACATTGAAGTCCAGACGGCATCACGTGCACCGCAACAAAGCTCCAAGGGTCCGTGTCCATTTTGAGTATTTGTGGCAATTTCTGGAGTAATGACAGGTAATCATCAGCAGGGCGATCTGGATAAACCGCCACAGGGAGAGCGCTATTCTAAAATCATCACTTGTTCAACAGGAGCTTTGCATTTCCACCCCTCACACTGTTGATATAATAGGTGGGTGGAATGAGGGCACATCATGAACAGTGCACCATGCCCTGAGCTGTGTGCTAACTCGATGTCAGAGCCACAGTGAGTAATGATGGCAATGAGGAGACTGGCACAGAGGCAGGGACAGGTCTTATCAGGTTTGTGCTGCAGATGATAAAATGTTATATCCAGTTTCAGATTCTAGTGGCAGAGACGGGGAGAGAGATATCGAGAAAACTAACCTCACCACTGCAGGCAGGCGAAGACAAGATGGCATGTCTCACACTCACATATTTGCACACTCAGGAACACACACACACACACACACACTTTCCCGACGACACACCTTCCAAAGATTTCTTACAAGTACGAACCTCACTTCATTTTGGAATTAATTAGCCGCCTGAATTTCATCAGTTAATTATCATGATCGGGTCTCTGCAATAATTAAGTTTTGCTCACAGCAGCGAGATGACAGTGAGATCTGAGTCGTGTGTCACACACACACTTAAACAGAGTCAACACAAAACCTGTGATGTTAATCCTGTAACGTTGTTGTACCTTTACACAACAGGGACAGAATCTGGAACACAATACTTCACACCAGCGCTTGTGATTCTACAGGAGCTCCCGGTCAGCATAAAAATGGATTTTAATATTTGATGAAAACATATTACTGTTCTTCCTGATCTCACACTTACACACTACTTGCTAAGATCCTGATCGTATGCATACCAGAGCGTGACCTATGATTAAATCCCTGGGCATTAAAACAGGTTTTAATGCCCATTTCAAATTCTAATGTTAAGTGTCGTTCTTAAAGAATAACTCTGGTGATATTATATATATATTCACGGCGAAGTGATCAAAAGCAGACAGCTCTAAGTATGTATTCACACCTGTCAATAGAATCATTAGACTGTGTCTCCGGTGGCCATTCGCGATCGGATCTCACTTGGCCGCTCTGTATGCAAATAAACACGTAGCTGCATCGCTGCTGTTCATAAAAGACCAAATGTGATGTTGTTAACAGTCAGAGTGACGATGAAAGATGGGTCTATTGTCAGTGTGTGTGTGTGTGTGTGTGTGTGTGTGTGTGTGTGTGTGTGTGTGCATGTGCAAGTTGACGCTGAGTGGAAAAAGGATTTTACTCTTTTTAAATAGCAAGAAAAATTGAAAATGTGGTGCTGGTCACAATAAATAAAGGTAAATAAAACACGGACAATCTTTTGGTTATGAAAGTACAGCAGGTCAGAGGACGACAGCTGAGTAGACAGTGTGGCCTTTGTGTGCACACAATACACCGTATATAAAGATGGATGACGCGTCTCCACTTCCTCCCACTAACCAGAAGTAAAGCCAAAATATCCGAGAAACAAACACTGACACCTTGAACATTTGGAGCCAGAGTGCGATCTGGTCCATGTTCCATCTGCTAATAAGGAAGAGGCTGGATTTATGATGTCCATGGCAGCCGGCCACCAGTGGACGTGGCCAATTTAAAATAAAATATCAACATTTGTCAAACAGTCCTATTAGGGACTTTTTTGACCAAATTTTGGAAACATAACCCAAAGATGTTTTTTGGAACTTTCGCTTTGATTATTGTTTATTTATCATGAATATTTATCTCGTAGAAAAAATACTAAAGATGTGATTCAATGTTTTCCGGGGGGGGGGGGGGGGGCCTGAGCTGCTATTATTGTCGGAATGATTATTTTATGCATCTTTTCTCGACATGTTTGGAAGTAAAGTTTTATAATATTCAATGTGCAACAGTTACAGAGTCATGGAAAAGCTACAGCGCAGGTTATGAATAATTACGAGGCGATCAGTCAGAATTGGAAAAAAAAAAAAGATTGTTTTGCAGATCAACCGTATATTTGTTTCTGTAAACACAATAAATACATCGAAGTATAAGCCTTCATTATTTAGCAGATTATCATCCTGATGATTTAAGCAACAGAAAAACATGGTACAAGCCAGAAGTAGCACCGCTCCTGAGGCTGTGGTGGAGGACTTGAGTGTAAATGCCAAAGCACAAAGCTGCTTCTGTGCCCTGTCATTAGGACACAGCGGTCATAGAGCACTGGTTATTGATGCTGTATTGTGTCTTCACATCGAGAGCCTGAAAAGACTTTCTATTCACAAAGTCCACTTCATCCCCTGCAGCTGCGGTGATGGAATACGTCCGCAATCTACATCCTCAATATAACATATATAAAAATGATATAATAAATCATTATGGGGAAGGGGGACGGCTCCGGTGCTGCTCCACACACCGTGGTCCTGTGAACAGCCCGTCTTATTGTCTCTAAATTCAATAGTTTTCCCCCGTGTGCTTCTTTTTATTACTCGTCTCATTTATTGCAGTGCAGTGTCTGTTCATATCGGGCTTTGTAAATGAAGTTTTTGCAACAAAGGTTATTGAAATAAGTCGGCGGGATCCTTGAGGATAAGTGATGCCAGAGAGAGTTAATTGGCTTTTTCAATGTTGGATCCGAGTATTACCTGCTCGGGAGCAAGTTACCATGGCGATCAACCTGCACTGTGGAGTGAACCACCTTTTGTTAAGAGCCGGAGCTGATCCTGAGTCAGCCCACTAATCTGTCTTCCTGAGTCCGGGCTCACAAGGAGGTAATATCGGAATCTGTTGACAGTCGTTTTTTTCCCCATTAGCTACAGAACATCTTCAATTTTTCATAAAAAATCTAAAGTGGGGTTTAAAATAATTTAGGATCTGTAAGGTCTCTACAGTCTGAAAAGAAAACAGCTCCCCTGTCCCCTGTTACACATCTTTTCTCTTTCCATTTGATCTGGTTGTATTACCTCCTCGGGTCGACCCAGGGCCGGGGTCCCGGTGAGCAGGACGGCCCGCTTGGCTCTCTGAATGAACGGAACCAGAATTTTCGTCCGCGCCGCATTCCGAGACTTGAGGTAATGCGACTCGTCCACCACGACCACGGCAAACTGCTGCCTGGTCAGGGCCTCCACCAGGGGGCGCGAGTCTGAGGTGAGCAGCCCATAGCCCAACACTGTCACCTTGCTGCTGCTGATACCCCTGGAGGGACACACACACACACAAACACACACACAGATCAACACAAGAATGGCAAGTTAACATTACTTTATGTGTTTTTACTTGTTGCTTATCAGGGGCTAAGGCTCAATTTATCAATTCATCAATTGCTCAATAACACATCAGATAATCAATAATTGTCCATAAATATTTCCCAGAGCCCAAGATGACATTTTGGAATAGCTTGTTTTGTTTGACCAATATTCCAAACCCTTAATATATTAAATAGACAGTACAAGTATTACAAGTAGTAATATTCACATTTTAAGAGCTGAAACAAGCCAGAGTACCCGAACAACTAACGCAGAACAAGAACCTCCTTACTGGGAGGCAACAGTGCTAACCACTGCCCCACCATGCCCCCCCCCCCCCCCCCCCCCATTCTCTCAATATGTTCACTAATTTGTTCATGTCATATTGTGGCAAATAGTACAGGTTACCATTGACATATATGTATCAATAGTTAAACACATATATACACAAAATCGGCTCAGATGTTCTGGTGTTCAGTGACGTGGCAGCAAAGCCATTAAGGCAAAGTACAGCAGACTTTTGAAAATGGCCGTGTGGACGTGATGAATGTGAAGACAGACCAAGGAAGCCGCACTCCGACTGCAGCTTTTTCACAAATCTCCTCTTCTGGAGCACTTAAGAATTCCATTCCTGGGCTCTGCTGCAATTTCTATATCATCCAGGCTGTGCACCGAGCTAACACAAACACACACACACGAACAAACACACACACACACACACACACAAGCAAATTCACGGATAAACAAACAAACACAGAAGCGACATTCAGCTGCATGAAACTCAATAAGTATCTCTAAGAAATCAAAAAACGTTTCCAGCATCTGTCAAGCTCAAATCCTTCGCCTTCGCCACACACACACACACATGGACACACACATGGACACACACACACAAACACGTTTCCGATCTGAAATAAACCTCAGGTGCCATTCCTGTTCTACATAAGAACAAGTGAATGAAAATACAGGGAGGAGGTGCTGCATAATTTTTTTCCTGCCTCCTTGTTCAGTCATTAACACATCCAGTTCAAGGACACGTTTTTCCCAGAAGGCTTTCACAACCTCTTTGCACCCCATCTGTGATGTGAGGTGGGAAGGTTTTTTTTTACCCCCCTCTCTCTGTCTCTCTCTATGCCACAAATACAGAAAGTTTGTTTCATTCAAAAATAAAAAAACTAAGGGAACTGGGTGAAAGTTGAGGAGATAATGAAAGTGGCTGTTTTCGAGGCTCACACTCGACACAGCAAACCTGAACCAATATAACCAGCTCAGAAAATGAGTCTTAATTCTCTACGACAGCAGTTTCCCACTTCCTGCATTGGAAAAAAATAAAGTTTCAGCTCGTGTTCGATATTGCAGTGGACGCCTTGACATGATTTTTCTGTCAGGTCTGTCACACATCGGCCTCTGCTGGCTCCTGACACCGTGGGACATTTTGAGATTAATTTGTCAGCGACAACTTTTCTGTCTGTCACACGGCTTCACTCTCACACTGAGTGGCCAAGAACGCTCAGGCTCCTAATAGCATCTCTTTAGGTAAATCATTAGTGCTTGAATGTGTAGAGGCAGAGAGCAGGAGAGGTGCTGACATCAAACGCTGCCACACTCCTTGTCGAGGACAACCTCCCCTTTAGTTCAAATAATGGCTGCAGCCTTTCACTTAGATAATCCTATGTACGATGAACATAATCCTGTGGATTATGTACTTTGCATTGATATCCCACACATATTTATGAGCCCTAAAGAGACCTGGTGTGCACTCCCACAGAGGCTCTGGGTCTGAATGTGCAGAATGCCTCCTTATCTGCTCCATAAATGCATCGTTTTTCTCCGTGAATGATTTTAAAATACATAACGACTTATTGTTTTGGCATTTTCTGAAGAATTTAAAATTCACAGTCAAATGTGCAATGTTTCTTTGTCATGCATGAAAAATAAATTGAATATCTGGGGTTTTGGCCTGATGATTGGACAAAACAAGCAAAATAAAGATGTTACTTTGAGGTTGAAATCATAGACTTGGACTCTTCTTCCTGCTGCTGTCCAGAAATAAAGCTAAAATACCCCACATACGAACACAGCCATCTTTATTTGGACTTAGAATCTAACTGTGGAAGAAGTTCCAGCACATTCAGCTCATGTTCAACATTAAAAACTAATGATTTATCTAAGCAGCTTGTTTTTATTCACGACTCAACATCATCACACACGTGTGGACAGGCGCAGGTGTTGGTGGTGCGGTGGGATGACCTACATGGTGTGGCTCTTGTTCTCCACCAGGTTAATGTCTCCAGGCCGCAGCTCGGGGATCCACCTCTCCAGCTCCTCGATCCAGGGATATTTCATGGAAGAGGGCACCACCACGAGGAGAGGCCACTCCTGCCGGAAGGCGCATGCCACCGCGATGGCCTGCACCGTCTTCCCAAGACCCATCTGGGCCGAGCAAATCAACACACGGCGAAGGGGAGAGAAAAACAAGTCACCGACGCTGTGATAAATTGCATATGACGGCCGAGCTGATGCGCGGCCCAAGAGTAATAAGGTCTCAGAATGATTCTTGTGTCAAAACTGATTAGGCACGTGGGAGTGCTGCACAGGGCTGACAAATTAATGTGGAAGGCATGCAGCGAAGTCTCAGGTAAGTTTTCTTTTGGGGGGGGAACAGATTTCGTGAGCCAGCATTGTGTGTGCTTACCTCATCAGCAATCATACATCTGTAAAACAAAAGGAAACAGAGGAAACTTTATCAGATGGGTGCTGAGACAAGGAAATTACTTTGTAGGCCAGACCAATCCTAGTTGCTATAAAAAGACAGAGATCATAGTTGAAAGTTTTAAAGGACAGAAGCCCCCTGCAGCAGGAGGGCTTTGCTCAAAAGCACAAAAGCATTAATCAGGGGGGGGGGGCATTTATTCTGATACACATGCCCAGCTTGTCCAAGGATTCATACCAGAAACTGTCCTGTCACATCCCGACCTCTCAAACCTGCCTGGCCATAGTGAAGAGTCGTGAGCCGCCACCACCTTAACTCTTGGACACATTTCAAGTCTGTCACCTGTGAGTTAAGGATGCACTGGCACTTTGTTTGAGTTTGAGAATTGTTGCTGCTATTTAATATTAATGCTGTTGTTCCTAATGAATATTTCAGATTGTGTTGTAGCTGAGAGTCCTCGGAGAGACTTTGCAGAGTGTTCCCTGTGCTCGGGTTCATCCGGTTACCTGGAAGAGAAAGTAACGTGTGGCTCATGCAGAGCAAAATCTAATCACAGTTTAATTCTTTAAGTAAAACGATAATAACATTAAAACGATACAGAAAACTGTTCCATTCTTTTAATGATCTAAATTTAGGACATGACAAAATGCTACACACAAATCCCTCTCACATTCTTCTGGTGTTGCTGACAGGTGCAGCACGAGCGACGGAGGTTTTTTAGCACAATTAACATTTAATCGATTAGTGAGTCAACAGAAATGTAATCTGCGATCTACCCCTGCTAATCCTGATTATCCTTTTACGTCTTCACATTCATATTTTGAAGAGGGTGAGATTAACCTGCGATTGAACCTCAAACGAGGACAACAGCATCAGCTCACCTCGGGCTCTGATATGATGTTTGTGCCGCCACAGAACATAAAACCACTTCCCTTTACAAAGAACCTTATAAGGAACAGTGAGAGCTGGACACATGTCCTCCGCTGGAGTCGTCCCCGTGGAAAAAGTGCAAATAGATCAACCTCTGGTTCTCTCTGCCCACTGGGTTTGGGCCCATTGTCATTGCCTTGCTTATTCACAAACGCTTCCAACATCGTGTCAGAGCAAATAGTGCAACAGAGCAGCTCTGAATACCTCAGACACACTCTCTCATTATTCTTTCTCCTCCTCCTCCTCCACCTCCTCCCCCCACCTCCGCCCCATTTCTCTCTTTCAGCTGAGGAACATGATTAATGTGCACCTTGCCACTGGTGGTTTTTCTAATTGCCAGCACACCGGCCCAGTCAGCGCAATGTGTGCACGCACGCACACACACAAACACACAGACACACACACACGCCACACTCAAATGGGTCTTATGCGTGTGAAAGATGCACACAAAGGAAAAATACATGCAAAAAAATACACTATGAATGCACAGGCACATGAACAAAAGGAAGTCCACACATGTTAACGTATATATGTGCAGGTGCGTGTGTGTGTGGGTTCGGTGTGTGTGTGTTTGCGCACATATACACACGCACCCACACCCACAAACTGGGGAGGGAGTGCGGCTGGGGCAGGTGCTTGCCATTTCTCAACACATTAATCATCCTCCTTTAAATAACCTGAGCGTCGTCTTGACGGTTTGAGACTGCGAGGATGCTGCGGTGCTGTTGCCTGACGACGGCACGGTCCCTGTCAAACGCATATTTTTAATGTTATCTCTGAAACCCACAAGCCCCAAAGTGTCAGGAAAATGGGCTCCCCAGCTCCCCACCCCCCCCACCCACCCACCACCCCCACCGCCAGAGCTGGCTACGATGAATTGATGGCTTCGACCTCTGCACAGTGATGTGTTGTGTGGCCCCGTGTGTAACCCCAATCTTCCAGCCCGGCCCCGGTTCTCTTCTGAGGACCGGACCTCCGGTGCACCGTGGTCAGCGGGGAAACGGCTCAGAGGTTGGACGCTGCACAAAAGGCTGACTCGGAGGAAGCTCCCCTGCACCCGGCTCGGACTCACTGAGCTCACTCACACACAGCTCTGGGTTCAGAGTGCACATTTGCTGTGTGGTGTGGATGTTCTTTAAATCAAATCAAAGTAGCCTTTAGCAGGGAAGGCTTTGGCTGGTGGGTTTTTTCGTGCTGGTGGAAGAGGGACGATGAATGCATGTTTGAATAGCGTGTAGGACTTTAAAAGGAAAAGCTATATGGGGCAATCGAAGATCCCCAACTTCAGCCTGCTCTTCTGCACTTCATCTAAAAGCTCTGATCCCTGTTTTTTTCCAGTGGTGCTTAAAAAAATAAAGTTTTGTGCATGATGTACAATTGATACACACAAACACACAAACCAGCTATTTCTTGTCTTGAATGTTTTTATAACTACCTTTTCCCAACCACTGAGTGACATTTAAATAATCTGCATAAATACATCACATTTCCAAACGTCTAAATTGGAGACATTTGCAAAAATATACATAAACTCATTAGATAGCAAATCACCCATTAAATGATATGTTCATCATACAAATTACAAATTTAATTCCTGAGCAAAACAAAAACAACATTTAAGTCCGCCTCTACACGTAGACCGTAAATAAATATGTTCGACAAAAGCGTGTTGATCGCCACCTGGTGGCTGGCTGCAGTACAGGTCCCTCCATGTTGGCTGATAGGACATGGACCAGACAAAACAGGATTTAATGTTGATGACTCACACTATCAGACCAAGCAGGAATATGAATGGAATATTTTACTAGCAACTCATATAAGCATCCTAATCGTAATAATGTCCTCTTTGGAATGAGGTCAATAGTCAGAATTTGATCAATCATGAAGATGTGATTTTGTTGTATCCTTGTGAATCACTTCCAAGAATCATAATCTCCTTTTGTGTACATTAAAGGGGCTCTCCGCTGATTTCACACATGAGGATCAGATCAATTTAGTCACTTCTCAGTGTGTGAACACAGATCCATAACATCCTTTGTGGCCTCGGAGGCAGCTTTCTAAAGCGTGAAGAAGAAAAATACGACCCCTGTTGATGTCATCGATATAGGCTCATAGTCGAGAGTACAAGAGTGGTGTAAATACATGAACTTGTGTGTGTGTGTGTGTATGTGTGTGTGTGCGTGTGAGTGTTCAGAGGACAAGCTCCGTCTCTGGAATAGAGTTCTCTCAGTAATTTGACCGTCACAAGGAGACACAACACAGTGTGCGTATCGATCGCTGCTCGCATCAGGAGAGCAGGCCATATTCAATCAAAGGACGGGCGGCCATTTAGAAAAATATTCTGGATGAGTGAAAACAGGCTGAACATGCACTGCTTCCAGCTGCAGTCGACATCTTAATCGAAGTTTACAACAGCACTTAATTGATGGACTTATAGTCCCCCCTCAGAGTACTGCATTTTATAAATGTACCCTGGGTATATTCAAACAGTGGTGAAGGAAGTACTCAAATGTTTAATGTAAAAATACAAATAAATATATAATAGAAATGTGCTTAACAAAGTAAATGTACTTTATTATATCCCTCTACTGCTTTTCAGCAATCCAATGCAAACTTCTGCCCAACTTTCCAAACAACACTATCAATCACATCTCATGGGTTTTTATTATCATACCGTGACACAACTGTCCCACATTATCCCTCGTCTAACTCCATAAAACTCACTCACCCTCCTACACAGACGGATGCGGCGGACTCTGTGAGTATTGCAACAACATTTGATGTTTTGCTTCGGTATGCTTGATGTCTCCGGTTGTGAAAAAGCACAATGACGGTGAGATTTAAAGGAGAAAATGCACCCACGGATCCTCCCACACCGTTAGATCTCTAACATCCATCCGTGACGTTCTGTGGATTTTAGCAGTTATTCTATAATGAAGCGCTCTGACATTTATTTCTTTGTCTGACAGCCTGCCTCATCCAGTTCCACCTCAGGTAGTCATCCTACATTTCCAAGAATTGTTATACTCCTTCCTCAAAATCCAACATGTGTGAAGCTGCACTGCACTCAGGTCTATTCAGGTTATTGCCTTTGCAATGAGTCTGTTGAGCATCAGTAAAATAAATCGGCTTCTGCTTTGGTTTGATGTTCTTTCCAAGGCTGCTGAAGGAACAAATAAAGAACAGCAGGGTGCATCAGATCAAGATTACTGTCAATAACAATCAGTTTGAGCTAAAGTCATCCTTGCTGTCTGGCTGTCTCTGAGTGCACGGGGGGAGATGTGGATCAAGGGTTTGTTTTGCATTCATTATTTTTATCTTTTCACAATTTTCACAAGAATCGTCTAAAATGTGAGCTCCATTTGAATAAAAACATAGCAGCTGTATTATATACCATTACTGCTTGTAGAAAATGTAGCACCCAGAATGTGGTTAAGATGTCTTCCTTAAATGGCTTCATGTTTTTAAGCTTTTAAAGCTTGTATATCGCCTAAAGATTCTGTAAATTCCCATGCACGTGTCTTTTTTGTGGATTACCAATACATGACATTGCTTTTATCATAATATCTTGCATGCAGCTATTAAATGCAAATTAAAAAACCCTCATCAAGTCACATCAAGTTATTTTTTAAAGCTCATGAAGCAAACATTCATTTTATTATATTTATAGATAAAATCTGCCAACAAAATTGGCCATCGGTCAGCTGGTAATAAGGAGCTGCCCACCTTTTTTTTCTGAGACCAAGGACCCATTGTTTCAAACAACTCCCATCAATTCCCAGCAGTAAACCTGCCACACTTATTATTTTGTGAAATGAAAGTGTGAGAAGCAGCTTTTTCTTCTCCTATTTTAAAGGAAGAGAACTTTTGACTTAAAGTGGCTAAAATCTATGGAGACCCTCTGGGGTGAGAGCTTTAGTTTGAGTCAGGACCTCCTCATCCAACCTGACCTGTTTGTAAAGGTAGAGCTTCTATTAGCACATGCAAGTGAGAGAAAAACAGGCCAAGTAGAGAAGTAAGATACAGAAATGTATTTAAGTCCCTGTTGAACTGATCAGAGGTATTTGATTCTGCATATTTACATTAATCTACTGGTAATAATGGACGATGGAGTCACAGACATGCAGAATGAAGATGTTTTCTTACGTGTGTATATTTGTAATTCAATAAGCTGGACACGTCGAACAGTGTTCCTTCTCCTTCCAGATCTTGCTCCACTTATAATACCTCGTGCTAATAAAACTTCTGTCGGTTCTCCAGAGAGAAGCGATGCCGGCCGCTGCTCTTACTGTCACACTGAAGCCAATTGACTGAGGTGGCTGTCACCTCGGTGCAGCTAGAGACAATTGACTCCTGACCCACCCGTGCAACAAAGCAGTGCCTCCCAGTGTTCCTGAATCAATATGCATCACAGCGGCAGTGCTCAGATTGGCTCCCCCTGTGCTGACCTTACCGAGAACCCTGGACGAGAATCGACTGGACGAGGAGGAGGAAAGGGTTTAGTCCCGGCCCTGCATTCCTGCAGCTTATGCTCACCACAGCCAAACACTTGCAGATCTAAGGGCAATGCAGAAACTTCCTACTGGCCTGGTAATTGTTTTCGAAGATATAAATCGGACTCTATCTGACCTTCTGGATTTAGAATATATTCACACACTCTCAGGACTTTTTACTTTCCTCTTGAGCCATTTAGCATGGCTGGAAATCACATTTTTCCCACTGTGCTATGGAGGTGGGTAGGGCTGCCTACTTTAAAGCTCCATTAGGCAAATTATCTACATAAAAATGCCTTTCTATTAGACTAAATCACCCACTGAGGCAGCAATAGAGAGGAGAATGGGTTACGCTACGGATTTGAGAGGGATGCGCAGATGAATTTCTGTAAGTGTGGACACAAGCTGAACATCTCCATCATCTTAACCCATCAGTGACCACCAGAACTAAAGAGGTTCCTGTCTCTTCAGTGTCATTTAGTAAAGTAATGCAAAGCGAGTGTGTTTTATGTAGATGGGGAAGGTGGCCTTGCAGGATTGTTTTGTGAGTAAAGTTATTCTTACTTTGAGTGTTTCCCATAAAGCTGCATTATGAGTTTTCCTGAAGCCTAATAAAAATGTTCAATGGAAAGTAAAATGGAAAGAACGTGGAGTAAAGATTCACGCTTATGTTCTTCTATGTTACGACAATAGGCTTGAGTTAAAAGCATATTCACAGAGATAAATCTATATTTACACTCTGCAGAGGTGAAGTGTAAGGTTGCAAACCCAGAGGCGGGGGATTCACTGCGCTCAAATGGAGCCACTCAAATAAGAAAAACATCTACTTATCTGCAAGTCTTTGTCTTGTCTTTGCCATCATTGACTTTGCAAAAAAGATGCAGGTTGACCTTTATTTTCAATCTTTGCATGTCAGATGTAACTTAACACAGAACTTAACATTATAAAATGCAAAAACACTGTGATGAACAAACAACGAGGCTGTGATGTCAGCGACTGAGCGGCCGTGCTGCTTACCGTCCATTCCTCGACAAGGCAAACTCCACGCCCTCTCTTTGGAATGCCATGAGGCGCTGCAGGAGCTTGTGAGGAAGGCCTGACAGTTGCTGTGACCATCTTGTGTCACAGTGAGAGGTCTTTGGGCCATTATCATCCATTTCCACTAGTAAGTCCTCATCAGCTTCTTGCTCATTCATTGGGCTCAGATTTTAAGCTGTAAAAAATAAAAGGAGAACCTATATGTTCAACTGTGACCCATGAATATAGACCACAGCATCTATTTGACATATATGAGCACATTTCTTTACCATACTGGTTTTTAAAATGTTTTATTATAATGGTGCGTAGCACTGCTCTGCTGCCTACTTGCACTGACAGGAGTACCCATTATTAGAAGCTAGGTGATGCTGCAAAGTGGACAAGGAAAGTCAGAATAGTAAATGAGATGGTAAAAGTTGCCTGTCTCAGCCGCCTCCAGTTACAGCAGCAACACCTGCTTCGTGTTGCCCCCCCCGGTTAACTAACAACCCCACAGAATCCTCACTGTCAGGAAGTGCACGCTTACAGTAATCCTAGTGTTGTCCAGAAAGAGCGATATTACCAAAAATTATATCAAGATAAAAAATATCAGTTGATGTCAATAATTGTCACGATAAATGTCACATTATTGATTTTATTGTATTGAGTATAAAAATGTGTGCTTGTGATTGAAGGTTTGGGTTTTGAGCAAAACATTTAATAAATTTGTGCACAAGCATTATTTCAATATATTGGACTTATGTTGTATTGCTCTGGAAAAAGATTATATTAGAATAGTTACGTATATTGACATATTGCCTAGCCCTTAATGCTTATGTTTACTATCATGTAACAGTAAAGTATTTGTGTTTTTTTAAAAGTATAATTGAGCTAATTATAAATGTGCACTTAATTAATATTGAGTTATCTTGGTTTATATATTTAAACTGTAATTTACTGATCCTACATGAATGGATAAGTATTCACTTCTAAAGCATTCATCAGCATTTCCAATATAACCTGTAGGAGATGTTACAAGAAGCTTTTCCACTGTTACACACAGGGATTCAATTGTAAACAAACTAAAGTAGCATTTAGCTAGAGCTAGCAACCCAACATTAGGAAGTAAATAGACCTGCAAATACTAATAAAACCCCAGTGGTGTTCAAAATTATGACCTCGGCTTTTAAGGCCCTTTAAACTGTCTGTAACATTTTTAATATTGAAACCGGAAACGCTTTTCTGCTCTTTGCTAGCTAGCTGCTACCTTGCTACCTGTCAGCCCCATTAAAAACCATAGAAGGCTAGCTGCGTATGCTAATGCATGTTTACACGTGACACCACAGGGTCGAGCTGTGTAGATACGAGTCAGTGTGATTCCCTGACGAGTCACATGTCACATAACAAACCTTTTAAACTGCTGTGTTAGCTCATAAGCACAGATATGTATATATTAATATAGTGTTTGGTCAGTGAGGTTAGCCTACCCCAGTTAGCCTGCAGAGTGTAAACACCGCACTGAAAAGTTTCGCGGCAAACTCGAGGTACACTCGGTTTGTATCACCGGGCAGTCGCGGCAAAACGGTGTCTGCAACTTTCGCACACTCTGCGGTTTGATTTGAACCCACTTCCCGTTAAAAGGAATCAAGTGTTTGCGTGATTTTTGAACGAGGATGTGCGGTGCGTTGCGTGGCGGAACTGTCAGAGCAACTGCGTGCGAGTAGGAGACGACCCGGCAGCGACACGACGTGACACATTTCCAACACCCTCCTCCGCGTCGACCGTGAAGGAGGTGACGCACTCGCCCCAGCCCGCAGGACGCCAGCGCCGCTGCCTCGCTCCTTCACCCCCCGGTAGAGACAACCACCGTGCACCGATTGTCAAACCAAAGCGGTAAGACAGCATCGTACACCCCGTCCAACACTCATCGGCCCGGGGGTTAACAGCGTCTGTACGGGATCCATAGCGGTAAACACCCGTGACAGCTCAGGGCGCCGGTGTCGGGGCCGTTTTTCTCGCGTTAGCAGGCGGCTACGCTGCCGCTGGATACGGGCTAGCCTAGCCCCGATCCTGCGCTATCGTAGCCCGCTGCGATGGCTCTCTCCTGGGCAGAAATAAAGCAGACGCCGTGTCCACATTGTAAGCGGCCATCTTCGATCTCTGCTGCATGTCTGTGAAACCCATAAATCGGCTAAAGACACAGCGGGATTCAGTAACTTCCAGGCCCGCTCCTCTCCAGCGATATGCGGCAACGAGTAGCGTGTCCTGAGGTGGACTCGGAGCCACCGCGAAAAATATAGCTGTCATGGGATTAATGCGCTGTTTGGCTAAGTTTGTAATCAGCCGAATTTTAGTTTGTAATATGAACTTTCAGATTGACATGTTGCATGTGATCCGGGGGTTGTCGATGTTGAGAAAACGTTTAAAATAGCCAAATTTTCAATGGTGTCTGGTGTGGACGAGCGAAAACTATGGAAGACAATTTATTTAAATCGTTCTGCAGGATTAAGCAAAGCAAATATCGACTGGCTGTCTGCACGTCTCCTTCCTCTGTGACTGGTAATATAACTGGTTCTTTTTTCCATGGACTTGTGGAAGAACACGTCTCACACCAAAGTCAAACACATGTATTATTCAAGGGAACCCAAGCAGAAGAATTGACCAAATAAGGACAAATCTATTATTTAAAGATCAATAGCAGGGAAATTAATTGTAAAATTGACTTGAAATGAATGTGATGCAATCTGTCTTTGTTGATCATTTGATTTGTATGACCCTTTTTTGACTGAATATTTGTTTTTAACATTGACACATGCACTATTTCAATACCACTCGATTGCTGTCAGAGGTTATAAACGCATTTACGCCAGTGACAGCCCAGAGATCATTCATCTAACAGCTCACTTTGGTTTCTTGTTAACCTGAAACCCCCATCCACCGTCATGCCCATGCACTGACAGCGCTCGGCTCACACACTCTGACCGAGATTGGAAGTCTAAACTTACTACGGAGACCGAGCGGCCACAGTGGTATTGTCTTCCAGCAAGGCACTGGTGGAGCCTGGTGGGTGGAGAGTGGCTGCTGGTTCAGTCCTGGTGTGCGGCTGCTGAGGGGAGACGATGGCGTTCGTCTCTATGATGCTGTCCGGCATCCTAGTCTTTAATAGTTCTGTGTGTGTAGCTGCACTGTAACATGCCCTCCTTGCAGCACCGTGACCATAATTGATATTTGTGAGAGCTGCAGTCATTTGGAAGTTCCCTAATGTGAGAGTGATGGGTTTCAACAGCTGCTTCTCCTGTGCGGTGAGATGAAGTGGTCGGATCACGTCTCGGAGGCTCTCTTGTGGTCGCCACACGTCTCCTCCAAGGCTTTAAATAAAATGCCAATAATTGTTTGCCGGAACTGTTTCACCTGCTGCCGCTCGGGCCACTGCAGCCGCGGCTCTGTTGACATTCATTACACAGGTTGGGGCCGTATTTGAAGCTGATGACATTATCAGATATGGAGGCTGAGGATCCTGTGTAATAGCTTTCACCAACGATGTGGCCCGATGACTAAATAATTCATCGCCTTCCAGGGGGGTGAAAATCTCTCTTTCCCATAATATTTGGTCAGGGCCGCTTAAATAATTCATCCGCCTATCCATAAATTGTTTGTTCAATCTGTGACCTTTTCGTGGGATTAAGGAAGCACAATAATAAATTCTTCAGAGACCTGGCATAACGAATGGTACAATTATGAGGCCGGATTGGATCGGATCGGTTGTCGCAGCCCGGTGTTGGTTGCTTAGTGACAGCAGGAACTTTTCCGCCCACTGTGTTTGCTGGTGAAGTCTGAGTGACTGAAAGGACAAAAACAATCACATTATGGCAGTCTAGACTTCAGCTGGTCCTGTGTGTGACTTCCTGTGTCTTTGACAGCCTGTCAGTCTCTTAGCGGTGAAAGCTTCATGAAGTAGATTATTTTTAGAGCCCAATTATCACTCTTATCCAGGCTCCTCTCCTCCGCAAGTACACAGAGCACTCGATCTTTAATGAAATTAACAGGCCAATCGAGGACGAGAGGAGGTGATAATCGCTTATTGTTTCCCTGTTAAATCCTCTAAAGTCATTAAAGCTAGGTGTGGATGAGATGGAGGAGAATCAGGGGCGTGGTTTTATCATAAAGAAGCCGTTGCTCCTCATCTGTGCGTTTTCGTCTTAATCCGTGAATAAGCTTATTTGAGATGTTCATCGCCGTATTTCACTCATGTGTTTCGGTGATGGGCATATTTCAGGTGGTGTTTCTGCCTCTAAGTCAGTTGGATTATCTGTAGCCTTGTGTGAAAAGCAGGGTGCCAGCTTTAA